>NW_010545529.1:0-26019 GCF_000687285.1 Phaethon lepturus
GGGTTGTTGTGGCCAAAGTGCACTTGGCCTTGTTAAACCTCAGTTGGCCTTGGTCCATCGATCCAGCCTGTCCAGATCCCTCTGCAGAGCCCTCCTGCCCTCCAGCAGATCAACATTCCCACCCAGCTTGGTGTCATCTGCAAACTTACTGAGGGAGCACTCGGTCCCCTTGTCCAGGTCATCGACAAAGATATTATTAAAGAAGGCTGACCCTTTTACAAAGGGGTGAGATAGAGAGGCTGAAAGCCTCAGCCATGCAGCCAGCAGCTTCTGTTCCTCACCTTGTATTACTTGCTCTCCCTCAAAAGACCCCCATTTTCAATTTCTGCAGCGTTACTTATCAAAGGGAGAACACCCGCAAAACATTCACTGGTGCAAAACCTCGTTTTGCCATATTTTGATGTTATCTAACTGTCCTTCGGGACACTGCGTGGTTACGGAGATTAACTGTGGGCATTTTCTATTTTTCAGATGGTAATGGCTGGAGGAAGCATAACAGAGAGCTCCACGACCTAAGGCTGTATTTTATTTTTATACACCCTCTTAACATAGCATTGTCCTAGAAAATACAACAAGGAACATCTTGTGACATCTTGTACCTTGATGTGCAGAATCAGAAAAAGAAGGTTTCTACGCGCCAACGGGATTTTGTGTCCTGCCTGGGCTTGACCAAAAGTGAGTGGCCCCGGGCAGTGAAGGAGCCCGGGCGGCGGAGGGGGCCCGTGCTGCGGCCTCCCTGCTACACCAGTGCCTCCTGCCTGGGTATTGTCATATTCCGCTCCCTCTCCACGTTAATACCAGGAAAGCTTAGTGAATGGAAAACATCCTATTGCCTTCATTAATGATGGGATCGGAACCATGATGAGCTCCAAGAACGTATTTGCTGCCGAGAATATTTGTATGTTAAAGATCGTTATTTAAATAACAAGATGAGCAAAATGGCAGTATCTGGCAAGTTCCGGGATTTCTGTGGGATAATACTAAGACACTCTGTCATTAATATGGATTGAAAAGATTCTTCTGCATCATTAAGAATCTCTTATTATCTAATGCTAACATTAAATGCAATGTTTAGCAAAAACTACAATTTACAATAATTAAAATTTTAATTATTAAATATTTGACATATTATTTGAAATATATACTTTAAAATATGGGTGTGATATTAATTAACTGATGAATTATATCCCTTTGGCACAGAACTGGTAATGGTTTCACAGAGCTATAAAAGTTAGTGCCTCCAGACCATATATTTATTGCATCTTGAAGAATTTATGGACTTGATTTCTGTCTCTAAAACATGATTAAACTGAAAATAACAACTTATAAAATCATTATAAACAGAGATTTACAATTTAGCAAACTTCATTAAGTAACCCCTTCAAATGACTTAATCTATTTACTTATATTAGCAGTGAGAAATGTCTGTAGATTTCTTGAATTTCTTCAGCAAGATATACTTCCCAGTTTAATATAAAAATCCCCCAAAGAAAATTTCCGTCTAAGGTTCCCACCCTCACAAAGAGGCAGATCAGCCCACAAATTATTTCATAGTAATTTCCAGTCCAATTACAGCTCAGCTGTTGATTTTGTGTTCAGGTCAGGAGTCAGACGGGAACTGAAATGCTCACGTAGGTGCACACCAATGTTGGACACAGAGAGCAAAGGGTGAGGAGAGATGTGACTGATGGCAGCCACGGCTTTGAGCCCTCCGGAGCACCTTTCCTTTTGCAAGTATCCGGTAAGCTCTTAATTACAAAAGAGAATTTGCATCACTGGTCCCATCTTGTGAAAAATCATTTTATTCTATAAATTCTAAAACTAATGAAATAATGTGTAACTGTGACGTTATTTATGATATTTATAGCAGAAGTGCAAAAGTCTGAGCTCTGCTTGACATCACTTTTCCACGGAACTTGTAAATATTCCTGTTTCATCAAGGAAGCCCCACGAGTCACAGGTACGTACATTAGATCATACAGTGCTTAAAAATTCTGCTTCAATGCTCAAGTAAAGCACAGCTTCCAAAGGAAGCTCCTCAAAACTCGTCATGGAGTGGATGAGTTTGAAGGGCAAAATTTTGCTGAAAAAAAAAAAAAGACTGGGACACAGAGCCCTGTCTTTTCTGGTCAAAGCCCGCAACCCACACAGTTAAAGCAAAAAGCCTTTTAAAATCACATCTCACTGCAGCAGTCATAAACCCTTTCCATTCTCCCTGTAATCTCTCTCGTCATCATAATGTACAAAAAGGCTTCAATTTAGAAGGTGAAGTGATACAAAATGCATCTTCCTTCTCTACATAGATATATAATATATATTATACATACAAGGAGTCTGAGCTATACTTGCTCAGGGAAATCAGCTTTGAAACTCCCCATTTTTCTGCATTAACTGCAGTAACCTGATTGTGGGAACAAACCGCTTTTGCAGGTGCCCTTTACAGACATTACAACACACAAAGAGAATCCACACACCATGTTTGAAAACGTGCCATTGGCTTTTTTCAGTGCTCAGTATTCCGTTAATTAATGATAAAGTCCACTACATTGGAACACCAATGAAATTTAGGAGAAATACATATATTCTACCAAATATTCATGCTCCAGTCTGATTTCCAGTCTTTTTTCTTTTGACAGGTTTCATTTGCTGTGGGATTCTGAATAGCAATCGGGCAGTTCAAGCTCCCTTTTCAGAGGTAGGCAATGTAATCCCTTTTAACCAGGAAAGCATACAAGACTGCAGTTATCAACCCATTCTTCGGGGATATCGCAGTGAAACTGGCTGTAGTTACAAAAATCCACTCTAAAAGGCCGTTAGGGATTAAGCAATAAAGAGAGCACGTAAAATGAGATTACAATAAGCACAAAGCTAAAGTGATTTAAGAATTCAGTTTTATAATATGTTAATACTTCTGAAAAGTCTTGACTTTATGAACATCCTGCAGTATAAAATACTGTCTTCATCAGTAATGAATCATGTAATTTAGATCTTGATTCAAGGGTAGAAACACATGCAATACTTGATTCATGTTTTTAAAACCAACCTTTCATTATACCATGATTGCATCTCAATTTGAACAGATTTAGCTAAGAAATTAAACTAAAATTATGTTAATAGACCTCAAGTTCTTGTCCGTGATTTAGATGACGAATAGGACTTACTTGTTAAGTATTTTTGCTCTTTTAGCACTTGAAAAATTCTCCAGTTGTAATGACTCTTGTGTGAGAAAAGCAACAGCCAGGTGGAAGTAGTTGTTCCAAAGCTGAAAGCCCCCAAAATGACAAGAATAGATACCGTTAATTCTCTGAAATGTTTTTCTGCACACCTACAAACCAACATAAAGTACCTAAATTATGCACATAAATATTTAAAGGAGAAAATAACAGACACCGCGGAGACAGAGTTTCTTGATATACTCTTAGTACATCTCCTCGTTGTGTTTACATTTCCATGAAACACTTCCCATCTACAAATCCTAATCGATTGTGGTTTGATGATGCCAGTAAAATTCAATGTGAACACATTAAAAAAAAAAAAAAAAAAAAAAAAAAAGATCCTGAACAAGTGACCTAAACAGGCACTTCTCATCAGCAGGGCACTGAGACGCCGCGTCTCAGGCTCCACATCTGAGGCAATGGTTCTGCTGAAGCATCTGCTGCTGACACCCCGTTTGGCTATTCCTGAAGGAAAGGAGGAGTTTTCTGCGACGCTCTGGGTAAGACTTGCTGCTGTTCTAGGACGAGACCCACAACACACGAATGGATCGTACATACCTGCTGATCCTGAAATGATTCACTGGGCTAACTGGTCTCCTAGGGTTCATGAAGACACATACATACACCACAGTTATGCGCTGAGGGCAGAAATTTATTACACCATTAACATCGGTCTCCAAGACACTGGTGTTTTTTTCTTACCTGTAACTCAAAGTTGGCTTGATCAAGAAATTTTTTGTTTAGCATATCTGCATACTGATTAATTGCTCGCAGGAAGACTCTGAAAGATCAAGAGAAAATTACATAATTACACACCCTTCTGTGGTACCTTTGTACATTTGGCATCCCAATTAGACAAAAATCTGAGTCTGTCTGGAGAGTGAAATTTGTAGCTGTTACTTGAAAACCAGTGTGATCTCACCAATAAGTATACAGAATTATATGCAGATGTTCTCAAAATTAATCAAGTAAATTAGCATATGCAGAAACACAAGGAATGTTTTGGATAAAATTACTTGTCTTTAAAATATCTCAAGATAATCAAGAAATCATTAAAAATTCGGTTTATTGGAAAAAAGTATATATATTTGTAAAGTTACAGTGTCTTAGTATTGTATCTAACCTAGACTTGCAGCTGGCTGTATTTTAACTTGCAGGTCAAGCAAAACGTGTTTTTAAGCACGAGGCAAACACTATTTTACTTATGGCAAAATAACACATAAAAATGCTGTTGAAGGACAATCTTCAAAACATTGTTCACTGTTCTATTTCTAAAATGCTAATTTAGTACGCAGTGTAGTTTACTGCTTTTCTAAATAAATTGCAATAGGAGTTGGCTTGACAAGCTTTAAAAATAAAACCAAATGGTATAGTATAAGTAGGTCACTACATATTCATGGTGCTGAAAAGTAAACATATTATTCTTTGGTACCCTAATCTCCATTTTCAAAATAAACATTAGATTCCTCCTGAAAACTTTGAATTTATGCTATGACACTGCCAGCTAATGCCCAGACAAATGAGCTTGTCTTCTGAGCACACTGTGGTAGAGATTTATGTCTCCTGAAAGTACCACCAACGATAAAGACCACTCATGACATGTACTACTTTCCCCCCAATAGCAATCTTTAAAAAGAGAATTTACTATCAAATGCAAATAACAAAGCTAATCTTTCTACAGGCTGACAAACAAATATCAGAATTATTTAAAACAATCCAGTAGAGGATGTTTGAAAGATCTTTTACTGAATTTGAGATACCTAGTGATCTCTCCTGAAGAAGATTAATATTTATCTAAATGTTTCATAATCCAAGACAAATGAAGCCTCCAAATAACACACAGGTGACAGGATGCTAAGACAGGTTATTTATGTATACTAAATTAATAAAGGCAAAAATTTTGACACCATTGGCACGTGTCTGTAGTGTAAAGTCAGATCATCCCCACAGTGGTGTAATGGAGAAGGAGAGTATCCAAACACGAAAATAAAAATCAAATTTATGAAAGCAAATACAAAAGCAAATTTAAAAGAGGAAGGAATATATAAAATATCAAAGATTATAGAAAAAGTAAATACATGCATATATGTAGGTATGCACACATAGATACATTTTCCAGTGTCACTCTTCATAGCTACGATGTCATAGGCAGCTATGCACTTCCATCCAGCACATGCAGAGATGTGTTTCAGGAACAGCATTTCTGTGCATTATTCACCAGTATCTTTGTCAGCGTATATATTTGGAAACAACTTCATTAAGAGATTTTAAAAATGAGATGAATTCAGCATACACAATAACACACTGCAGATACATGTATTTTAGATGTACGATTCAATTACTGAGCTGTAGCATGTACTAAGATTGAAACTGAAGTTATCCATGTAATCAGACTATCAACAGTTTGATACGTAGACATACACTCCATTTTGTTTTGTGGTTTTAAAGTCTGATTATACTATGAGATTCCTAAGTACTCCTAAAAGAATTAGGAATTTAACATAGTAGGAAAGGCCATCTAACGCTCCTTGCCTTATGAAGATAAAATCGGTTCCAATGCAGGGAGGATTATGCCTACAATTTAATTATGTTGCCTCAAGACATCCCTGTAATGTATTCAATCTGCTCCATCTAATTAAGCTTTGGAACAATCTCATTACTTTATATACCATTATTTTTCTTTAAATTGTAACTCTCATTTTTCCCCTATATTAATTCCAGTAAATACCAATAAAGAACAAATAACGCAGAATCTACTGTACGTTGCAACTGCAAAAGGACCGTAGCACAGCACATCTGTTAAACTGCAGCTGTAATTAAACACCACCATCCTCTCCCAGCCCATGTGCTACCCCTGTAACCAGCCTGCTTTAGGAAGGTAGGTATTCCTCCCAACTTTCTACAAAAGAACATCAGAAGAAGAGATTCAGAGATTTAAGTGATTATTTCTGAATTATTCAAACACCATTTTAGTTTTGATTTAATTTGATCATACACTCAATCCTTCCGTTAGTGGACAAAACGCTTCCTAATGAATGTCAGTGAAGAAAGCCTTGTCCCAGTGAAAGTCAACAAAACAATATTTTTATTGTAACAGTATATCTTCAGTTGCAAATCAAACATAAGTCAATGAGGATTTTGTGCCTGTTTCAACCAGTATTGAAAGGATTGCTGGAAATATTGACAGTCCCTTTACTACAATATGGAGGGCAGTCAAAATATGCCTATTCCAGATCATGGTACTGCAAAGTATGTGCATGACTGGCACAGTAAAATAACAGAAAGATCCACCCTGAATAATCCAGATTTAACTGAAGAAAAGGGAAGTTACGGAGTAATCGGAAACCAATTTAAGTAGTAAAAACTTCTGGCACAACTGAAGTCATTAGAACGACCCTGTCATGGCCAAGCTCGCAGCGCCTTCTGGTATCATTCAGTACCAAGAGAAAACAGCAAAATTGTCATGATTTTGATCTGAGAAGTTAACTTTAAGAATATATATTAAAATAGTCACCAAGAAGTCGCAAGTTGTATAGCATACTTGGACAAGAAGATTAGAGAGATTTCATCACCGTAGCACTCCTTTACCTCAGAGGAAAGCTTTATTGTACTGGGGCCCAACAAGGCACGGCTGGATTGACATAAATGTTATTTTCTACCCAGATCACTGACTACCACTCCATACTCCTGACCACCTCGCATGCTCTTGCATACTGACACAAGAGTGAGGAGACATGGTGAACTGAGATGGGATCTCAAAGACAGGATCTGAAATGGGATCTCGGAGAATATGTTCTAGAAATAATATGGAAGAAAATGCCATGACTCGGTCATTCCTAGGTGGAAAATACTGATTAGAAACTGGCATAGAAGATGCTTGAGCATCCTCTGGAAACAAATTCATCCAGGAGAAAGAAAGCCACAACATTAAACTGAGAGGACACTATTTATTTCCAAGAACTTTCAATGAAGTTGATGTCCATGCTTAGGCTGAAGTGCACAGATATGAGCCACCTGCTCTTGCTCTTGTGACATCACAGTGAAGAGGACTGATAAAAAAAAAGATAACCCACTTTTTAGTTACTAATACCTCCGGGTTTGGCTGGTCATCTAAGATGGCAGAGAAATAATCAGGCTTCTAGAAAGCATCTTTATGATGCAGGTAAGTCAAATGCAAGGCTGGATGGAAATTCTGCTCCAGATATTGCACACAAGTATTGAAATCAACTGAAGCTGAGAAAAAAGGTAAATATTTCTACCTGGAGTATTGAAACACTGTCCCGTGAACCAGGTGCAATTCAGTGAAAAAGAATTAGAAGAAATAACAATGGACATAGGGCTACATGGCAAAAGTAAGACGGTTACGTTGGCATTGCTTCACCATTTTGGTATGACACTCAGCTGTATGGTTAATCAGACAGAAAGATTATTACCCTGAAGAGATCATTTAGATGGAAAAAAAATTTGCTTGATTAATTCTTGGCTGTAGTCTACAAAATGGCATGTTATCATCTGTGAAGTTTGCTGCGACTCATGAACGTAAAAATGGATCAGGTTTATGCCCAAATAAAATTCAAAAGAGGAAACAGAAAAATGTCACGAATCATTCCAGGTGTTAGTTTAGTTTAATCCTCTTCCTCCTCCAAAGCAGGTACCAATAATTTTCAGGAACTTCACTGTCACAGTTAGAGAAACTGAAAAAAATGGGGGAAACGTGGCTCTTCAGAATAGGCAGGATTAAGCCAAGTGCCTCAGTTCGGTACTGAAGAACAAGCTGGCTGCTGCTAACACACGGAAGGAGGAAAGGTGTACTTGGACATCAGTGGGCCAACAGACAAGGCATTCTACGCTCAGATGGAGAACATCAATCCGCAGTGACACACCTTATCTCACTGCAATTAATAATGAAGATTAGCTTCCAGTTGCATGTGCATAAAAAGAAGTGCTTTTCTTCAAGTTCAGTTTCGATTAACAAAAGAATACATTCTCCATGTCAGCAAGAGCCACGGAAGTTAAACTTTGGAAAAGAGGGAAGTTCAGAGACTGGAACCGACCGTGATGTGCTCCGCTGCAATACCGAGAATGTCACACACAGCAACAAAATCTAATGCTAATATACTGGTAAAGATTTGTTAGACAAAAGACTTTATCAACCCAATTAAAAGAAGAAAATTAACGTTTCCTATGGTGTGATTGGAATAGAAGGAATATGCTTACAGAAGGAATTTACTTCAGGATATGTGGAAGAAAGAACGACCATGGCTAAGGGGCATAAGTATCTACCAAATAACAAAATTAACATCCTGGACAGGTGAGGTTTATGTGTGCTGAGCCCCTCGGGAATAAGTGGTGCTGGAGATGGCTCCCAAATGTATCAGCAGCTTTCTGATGTCTCTTCTGTTGTAGTTAGGTCCTCTGTCCGTCACAGTGAGGTCTTATACTGTCATCAGGATTTCTTGATACTTTATTCCTGTTTATGTATTTCCTGGTAAGACACCTTCTATTGGTTCTCTGTAAGCCAGGAGGAATAATGAATCGCCAAACCCACAGTGGGAGACCGCAAAAGTGTGTTAGTCAGATGGTGGGCAGGAAAACAGCTGAGCATCCAAGTGCCATCAGGTTGCAAAATGCTCGGTCTGGGTTGTTTTAGGATATGGGTCCACTGTAAGACGTGAAATATTTGTTCTTATCTACTTGGCCCTGGCAAGACCTCGGCCGGAACACTTTTCAGTTGAAGTCACTATGCTTCGACAGTGACACAAAAATACGGCAGAGAGAGCTCGGGTGAGACAAGTAAGAGGACAGGAGATGCAGAAAACATTGGCACAGGTTAGACATTAGGAAATATTTTGTGATGCTAAGGATGGGCCGTTGAGAGCAGAAATTCTCAAAGAAACAAACCAAAAAAAAAATGGTTAAGCAGAAAACGGTTGGGCATCGTTCACCTTGTCCTGCCTTAGGCAAAAGGACAGACTAGTATTAATTTCTCCAGTAATTTCTCCCCATTTATGGCTCTCAATCCAGAGTCAATACATCAATTAATATGCTGCTGATACAAGCCATGAACTAACTTCAATTGCAACTGCTGAGTCCTGGGTATTTTTACTGGTATTGATTATTAATCACTTCCAGTAGGCCCATAGGTGGTTAACTGGTTTGTTGATGCACGCTTAGAGATTGTTCCACCAAGCACTGCAAAAATTCGTGGTTTGATTCTGCAGTTTTACCTTTGCAGAGAGGCTCTTTTTTCCTACAACCAACCTCATTGAATCCAGGAGGCTGTTAACATATATCAAATCTAGACTTCAGATGGCAATAATAAATGAAGAAGGGACAAAGGGGTTCAATTCATAAGTGTAACAGTAGTCACCGTGCCAAACAACCTGTTTTTTTTCTCTTTCTCAGGTACAGCCATTTTTTCTTCCTCCATTCTCTCTTATAATTAGTCAAGTGCCCTGATTTGCTTGTTCGCTCGTGTTTAAAAATATTCTGTGCCCCATTTTCGTTCATTCAGCTTCTCACATCGTTGGAACGTATTTGCAAAAGCTAAAGGAGCCAAGGAAAGCTGGAAGCCACATGATGCTGCAACACACCTCTCTCATCGGGTAACGCACACACACAAATCAAACTGCCTCTGCAAAAAGATTTTTCTGGAGAAATAATCTAGAGAGAGATATTCCAGAAGTAGAAGAATTCTTACAGTACATTCCATTTTGTACATTATTTAGTTAGCCCTGATACCTAGGGATTTGGGTTTACACTATAAGCATTTATGCAAAATACTTATGACAGGAAAAATAGGAAACAATACAAGCTACGAATGTACTCTCCAGTATTTTTCCTTAAGCGAACATCAAAAAAGAATGAAAGAATGCACAAACGACTTCCCTAATGACAGAATAATTATCCAAACAAGAATATACAGATACAGCTTAAAATAATTTAGGTTTAGCTGATAATTCAATAAAAGAGAGGGAATTTGGAGTGAGGTTATAAACGGCACTATTATGATGTCATTTCAGTTAATTTAGATGGAAGGATAATGAATGCTTTACTACAGCTGATCAGCCTTCGTGCACATCATCATGCTTTCCATGCTTGAGCTTTTGCTTCTCTGGGAGACAAATTTACTGTGCAGGTATGAGACAGACTACTCTTATCTTGTCAGCCTGTGTAGGAAACAACAGACCTAGACCTTGAAATCCCAATGCAAACCCCAAGCCTGAACAAATGCTCACTAAAGCACAGATAGCAAAGCCTTCTTTTAAACAGCAATCACTTCACATTCTTTTAAACAGCAATAGCTTCACATTCTTTTTCAACGTCTCGGTGTTGCAAAGCACAGTTAAGTTTTAAACACCTTTTTACTTACATATGAATTAAAACTTCTATTTTAATACACTCCTATAACCACTTCTCTATTGGTATTGCATGCAGTGTGGCGATTGTCCAATTATTTTAACCCTGCAACATAAAGAATATGTATTGACCTTATACACGTATATCGTATGTCAAATGGAAGTCAAAATCATTAAAATGAGTGAGCATGAAGGTATCTGCCCTCCTTGCATCTCCCCCCAATTTTCTCCCTTCCCAAATTTTCTCCCTCTTTTCTTTTCTGCTGATGTTATTACTGTTCACCAGTCTTCACGCCTCCAGACCTGACAACTGCCCAGCCCAAATGAAGGTTTCCAAAACCTTTTCATTTTATACTTCTGTATATCATACTCCTCTGCCCAGTCTACCTCACTCTCTCTTTTTTTAAATAATAATAAAAAAAAAAGTTTAAAAGATTCCTTGTAATATCCTCCAATTCATCCGGCTAAAGAGCAGTCAAACCTAAAAAAACCCAGAAACAAAAACCTTGACCACTTCTTTTCTTTTGAATTACAGCTCCTGGGCTGACTATGATAATAGCACAGAGTAATCCTAATGAAGGCTTGCTACTAAATACTTACATTAGCATAATCTGCTCATAATGTCTACTACGCACTGGTACAGGTGCACCATGTCATTTTATTAACCTGTTTTCTAATAAATATTTTAGGAACGGTTTTAGCATATTATCTATAATCACTGACACTTCTTTCCCAATTTATATTCTGTGCTGTGTGTCCTCTAAAACATAGAGGATAGATGAATGAAAAATAACTGCATGATACAAAATTCTGAAGGACAAACTTGTCATCTGACTACCAACAACAGGTACCGTACAACAGGCACAATGTATTATTTTACAAAACCACCTTTGTAGTACAGTTATCTCACACCTTAAAATCAAATTGACAAAACAACCCTGTTGGAAGAGACAAGCGAGAGCATTACACCACCGGACATCAAGTGATAAATGTTTACAGAAGTAAAAAGTATGACAAAAGGGTCGGAATTTTCAGTCTATTCAAATGTCCTTGCAGACATACTCTGCTTACCCAGTAGCTGGCTGGATGCACACCGATACACGGTCCACCTCAGATACCTGCTAAAATTGACAGGACTTCCTGGCAAGAAAAGCATCTTTGACATGACGACAGCAACAACGCAACGCTCAACCTGAAGCGCAGTTTTCTAATGGTCTTGCCATAGAGTCAGAGGAGCACAGAGATGTTGAAGCTGGAAGGTGCCCCTGGAGGTCTCTGGCCAGGTTGCTCAGGGCCACATCCAGATGGGTTTTGAGTATCACCAAGGATGGGGACACTTTTGGGCAGCCTCTTTGGACAACCTGTGGCAGGTCTGACTGCCCTCACTCTCCTCCTTTTTCGACTACTTGTCTGAAGTCTAGGCTGTAGTTTCTTGGTGACGTTCAGAGTGCAGGCAAGAATAAGCTTTAGACTTCTGTACTCTTCTTCAAAAGCACCAGTAAACTTTGTCTCCTGAAATTTTATCTAAGATGTAACTCCAGCCATGGATATAACCTTATGTACTAAATTTCACCACCTAGAGAATTTTATGACAGAGTAATAAAAGCTTGGAAATAGTGTTTTCTAATGGAAATGCTAGAAGACAATTTAATTTATGGGTTTTTATCTAAGGCTACAATACTGGGGAAGTAGCGCCTATTGCAACTGGACAGCATTAGTGTTCCTCTAACCCAAAAGTTAATATTCTAAAGGAAGAAATCTTACTGAATTCAGAGAGGTTGTTTCTTATTATGGTAGTTGGAAAAAACTTGCAACGGATCTTATTGTAGTGCGGCTGGAAGAAATCTCTGCAATCAAGTTAACTATTAAACAAGCAGTTTTCATTATAATGCGCTGCTCAATAAAATGCAAAAAGTCTTTGCTACGGTACAGATATCACCACCTCCCCTTGGTGAGTTTATTTCTAAAAAACATCCCTTTCAAGCAAGTGTACAAGCACAGAGGACAGCTTCATGGGCTCTCAGACGATGAGAGCCTGCTGGCCAGGGCTGGTGGATCTTTCCCCAGGCTTCAACCTACCCAGCAGGTAGCCTCATGCTTTCACGGGCCAAGAGCTGCTGGGGGTACAACCAGATGCCAAACCGAGCTCTGCCTTTCCAAACTGAGAAGGAAGATGGCTTTCCTGATACCCCCTCCACACAAGATGCCTACAGGCCATTAACAACACAAGAGTGGAGTCCCTTGAAAGATGTCATCTTAGTTCTTATTTTGACCTGACCTGAAATGGGAATGCAGCTAGTTTTTGCAGTGGTAATAATCAATAAAGCAGAAGAGATTTTGTCTTTTAAAGCAGCGTTCAGTCTGCAAAGAGAAAGAATGAAAAAAAGAGAAGCAACTTGTGGGAAGTGTGGGAAAGGACATCATAGGTAAATTTTTCTGCAAAGTATGAAAGTTCTAACTGAACTTGGCCAAAAGTTTTCAAGTATTCGACAGTGTCTCACAGTTTGCAGCATGGGAACCTCCCTCATTTTCTGCTGACAGCACTGTCCTCTGTAATTTACCCATTTCCATGGATACCTAGATGTGAATACAGATTAAGGCTACTTTAGGTAATTATGGATAAATCAATGGAATCGATTCCCTACATTTCAAATTCTTCGGCATTTCCATCAATCTTGCAATCGATTGTTAAGACAATTGCAGCTGGCTAAACAAATGTCATAACGTTGCTTGAAAAATAATCTCAATTTTTCCTCTGGGTATTTAATTACTTTATCAAATCCCATCACAGAATACTAATGAGAAAAAAGAAAGTAATCTGCAGATGAAGAAAGCATTCAAAAGTTAGTTTAACACCTTTTCAGTGCTGCTGGGGTCATAAATCAGGTGTGCTCAGCAACCCAGTTTGCTGGAGATGTCTCTTCTCTTTGTCCATCACCCAAAATGTAAAGTTCATCGTGATGCCTGATAACAGAAAGTTTCCACGGGAGCTGAAAAAGATTTGGCTTTTAGTCCTATGCCTTACTATTACTTTTATTGTCTAACCACCAAGAATCCCGAACACAGAGACACTGTCCAGAAGAGCTGAACTTCCACAAAACTGCGATCCACCTCCTCCACAAACACACACAGGAAGTAACTCCCCGGGAAGAGGTTAAAATGCGATTTCTTGCAATAGATGAGAATGATAAACCCCAGCAGCTGCTCTGCGTTGCTGTTCCAAGGACGCTTATGTGGCTGACAGCCTCGCGAAGGGATCGCTAATGCTGGTAAAGTAACAAAACCTTACTGGAGCTTTAGGTAAGCCTGCGTTTGATCCAAAGCGTGGCGCTGAGTTATTAAAGTGACACAAAACATTTTAAAAAGGCAGTGGGGTATGTGAGGGAGAGAACGAAGCGAGACAAGAACAGTGCTCATCTCCTGTACAGACTATTGCTTGCCTAACCCAGCTATTAACCTTTGGACAAGATCGGTGGTTTGCTATTCTTTTAATTTCTCTTTCAGGCTTCTGTCTGATACTGTTTGTAGCAAGGAGACAGGACTGGAATTAATGCTTCAGTACGATGCTTCAGTATGTGCCAGTAACAGAAAACCTCCCAGCACAATGCCATCAGGAGCCTGTCCCTTCCGCCGTTATTATCAGGTATTTTGGCTCCCGTGGGAAGAATTAATGTATCCTGCATAAAAGGGATCACACATGAAAACAGCCGCGGATGATACAGCACAAAAATCAGGCTTGCAGGTCAGAAAATAACATTATAACATTTATAACATTTTTTTTTCTTCTAATATGTCCCTTGTTTTGGGGAAGCCCAGAGACACCGATTGCCTCCGATTGCCTTCAGCATTCATTTCAGCCTCACTAAGCACGCGTTTTCTCCAATTCAGAGGGCTAAATAACACCGCAGATAAAAGCAAACTGCCTCAGAAGAGGCTGCACTGGAACTGAACAATCAAACCCGTTTGGGTTCACTCTCTAACAAGCCTCGCACCCGCCAGCAGAGCCGCAGGGCAGCAGAGGGGCATTCCCACACCGCAGACAGATCGGTTTGCAGCCTGTAAGCAGGTATCTCCTGCATGGAAGCAACGTGCCCTCCTGCAGGGTGGCCGCAGTGTGCAGCCTCTGGATGTGTTCCAGGCTAGGCAGGATCTGGCGCTCGCTCCGACACGCCAACCCTCCCTGGAATTTTACAGCTGGTAATTAGTTTCTGCCTGGTAAAGTCACAGCCTCAGAGGCAAACTCAGTTGGGGTCGCAAAAAAAAATGGCCAAGTGTGTCAACGGGATGAAGTTTTTGCTAAAAGAATTTTTGTATTAAGTTGTGAAATATAACTGCGGGTATCCATATGCCACCGATACAAACGCACCACTGTTTACAAGGGCAGCCAAACGTGCCTTTCGTTAAGAACCTTACCCAGTTTTTCCGGCCGTTTAGAACAGAATACATTAAGCTCCGTTCCCTGACTGTCAAACACAGGTAACACACGGAGGGCAGGATCCGCTCCACCTCCGGAGGCTGTAGGCACGCAGCCCGTGCAATCCACACCCTGCCCCAGCCTCCCCACGGACGAAGAAGATCAGAGCTTGGAAGCATCACTAAAGCACACCCGCTCTCTAGGGAAGGCTGAGCATCTCTGTACAGTTATGTGACAAGCTCTGGCTTCAGCAGCCTTGCAGCTGGATCCTCCAGAATGAAACTCGGTTCTCTGCAATTTCTTTTATGCAATACTTTAATGTCACTCTCTCTGTTAATGCTGAGGAAACTCTTTAAGCTACTAAAATGTGCTATATGGACAAAGTATTTTTAAAACCACAGGAAACTATCTGGCTTTTGAAACGCAAATAGGAGCTTGGAAACCCTTCTCTTAGGAGACTAAAATTTTATTTCTGACAGCTGAGTTTGTAAGACAGCATAATAACCGAAAGGTACTGCCGTGTGTTGAATCCTGACCTTTGCTAAGGCTTGCTAAAAGTTGGCTTTAACGGGGCGCACCAATAAATGCGTCCCCAATACTAAGGCAGGCCTATT
Organism: Phaethon lepturus; assembly: GCF_000687285.1. Taxonomy (NCBI): domain Eukaryota; kingdom Metazoa; phylum Chordata; class Aves; order Phaethontiformes; family Phaethontidae; genus Phaethon; species Phaethon lepturus. The sequence continues at coordinate 15,602 of NW_010545529.1, forward strand.
TACTTTATCCAAAAGGCAGAGCTTGAATTTGGAAATTACCCTAATTTGGAAAGTTCCTGACTCCAGCAGCATCGCTGGACACCAGCACATTGGAGCATCATAAATCCCACGGAGCAGATGGTGTGATGCACCGCGCGGCAGCGCCAGCGCAGTTAATTCAGACACAGGGCTGTGCTGCAAACGTATTTCTGAGCCTCGCAAGGACAAGACAGACAGCCAGTCACTTCACAAAAATCAATGCCACTGGACCGATTTTCCTGGACTGGGTCAAAGTATAGCTGGGCAAAAGGCCCGCATAACATTTATGCACCATTTATGCTCCTTTTACATTCTCCTCTGGCCTGAATTACACATTTTGGCTATCTCTAGACAGATAATTTATAAGGCCAATGGCACTGAAAGCCAGCAGCTTCTCTATGAGTAAACTGTAATTATTTTATGGGCTCATATGGGCAATAGAAACTAAGTGGGGAAGCATCCAGACTAGCCCCAATGCTAGGAGTATTTCCCACCCAGAAAAAAACAACCAAAAATGTTCATGTTGACTTCATGGCTTTTAAGTTTTTTTTTTAGTTGAGGATGTTTTTTTCCTGGAGGAATACAAGTTTCTAATTCAGAAACATCCTCAACTACTCAGAGCTTCAAGCACTTTGTTTTTTCTTGCATGATGTTACTTTTAGCGTATTTTCCCAAATCTTCAGATAAAATTCTGCTTTTAAGAAAACAATGAATTTGGAGGGGAGAGTCTGATAATGGACGTTTTAAGGGAAACCATTAATGCAATCGCTGGCAGGAAAAAGTTGAGCAGAAACTGAACACAGTTGGAAGGTATGGAGGCAGCATATCCATGTCTTAATACACATGAACGAGTGGGTATTTACCTGATGTAAAGGCCCAAATACTCAGGAGCAAAAAGACTATTTATAGCTCCGAAAAATGCAAACTTGAATAACATCTCTCTTCAGTGACCTGTCATCTAAGACGTTTCCAGAGGAATGCAAGTCTTTTAAGCCTCATCGCGCCGGGACGTCTGTATTACAGATTCCCGCTAAGCCAACACACGATTTGCTTCGTCCTTGGGTTGTGCCGAGGTTTAAGCAATAACGTACGCGTGAGGTTGGACAGCACCGACTTGAGGCCCGTGACATGGTCACTGAACGTTCAGGACTTGCAGCAATTACAGCTACCAAGCGTAGGATGGGCCGACACTGTCGCGACACAGACGGGTCTTGCGAGGACGGAGGCTTGTTTGGAAGCAGCTGGATTTTCGGGACTCCCAGTAACGAAGCTGCTGCTACACCATCGCCTAAGCAGCAGCACCGGCAGGCTAGGAGCGACCCGCGCGGGACGCAGGGACCAGCGGCGGGAGCCTTCTGCCGAGGGAGGGGTGCTGGCTTTGCAGTGGTTCACGAAGGGCAGGGCAAAGGCTGCTTTGAGAAGGGACCGGTGCTCGCACGGGTAGGACTTGCCAGCAGTTCCAAGTCCGTCTGCAGCAACGTTATGGGAAGTCTGGCAAAAGCAAGAAGCTGTATAGGCCAACACTGAACAACCAGAGGATTTGTCAAAGGTTTGCGTAAGGTAAAAAGCAGTTTTCTGGATATTTTCCATGTACTAGCAGCCAAATTAAAAGCAGAGTGGCATGCACAGTTTGTTCACATTTTACGTGATTTCAGCTTTAACGTCAATAACACCCAAACTGTGATCGCTGAAAACTGATAGCCAAAAGATACTGAAAGTGGCTGCAAGCGGCATACCAAACTATGTCATAACTCAGAGTGGTTTCCCTCAAAAGCCTTAGCGTTACAGCATCAACACAAACGCCTGCAAAAAGGCTTTGGTTTTGATCACACTGATAGGACAAAGAGAGCTGAGAATCGCTGTTGAAGAATTAGGTGACGTTAAAATTGAATGTGTGTGCTATTTCAGCTTTCCTCAGTTCTTCCAGGTTTTCAGTAGAAAATGATTTTAAAAGAAAACCACGTAACAAGTGTTTTATAAATTATGGCAAAAATACTTTCTTTTTTCCTGAAAACGCCAACTGTAATATTTCCCCCCCCCCCATATTTTAAGAGTCTTTTCCTTTTGCTCTAGCTTTATTGGAAAGAATAGCATCCCTCCCTTGCCATTTAGGTTGGGAAATTTAAATTTTACTGGGGTAAACAGTGAAAGGCTGTTTATTATCTTTTTTTAAGCTGTATCTACCTTAATATTTAATCTGCCATACTGCAACTGCACAATTCTCACTTTATGCATGCTTAAAAGTTAGACACTTCCTATACACCATACATAGCACTTAAAGGTGCAAATGAGCCTCACAAACTCTGATTTAGTTCAATACATGAGAGAGCATTAGAAGATTATATCACTGAAATGCTGTTCCTATAATGGGGAATATATCCATTCACCTTACAGTCACTCAGATTTGTAATTCATGACAAAATTATAATATTTTTATTGCCAATGCATCATTAAATGTTTAAGAGCCAAATGCCACTAAAAAGGCAGAAATACAGGCTTTTGCAGGGACCTTCTGTGATTCTGACTCTTCAAGTGTTGACATTTTCATCAGAAGTTACCTAATTTGCTTTAGTAAAGTTGCTCGCTCACAACTGGGGCCAGAAATGCTCTTGAGAGCCTCCAACCTCTCATGGAATGAGAAACGTAACTAATCCGCTGTTAGTCAACAAGCCGTGCTACAAGCCCTCGTTACACAGTCTCATTAAAAATACTGCCATTAAAAATACCATGTTACAGCCCAGATACAAATAAGTCTTATTTGCTTTGTGTCACAGTAGGATAATTTAATTGTACAGAAACACAAAGATGGAAGAAAAAACAACTCGTGGTCCAAATTAACCCTACACGTATTATTTCTGCAAGAGACAATCTTAATTGCAATTACGCATTCAGAGACCAACACAACACTTTGTTCTTAATCTGTATGTGGTATAATGAATGGGTTTTAAATTAGTCAAAAAAAGTAAATATTAGTCTGTGACAAATCATAATTACTGGATGATCATAGCTGTATAAATTAACGTCTGTTAAGAAGTTTTCAGTTATGGTAAATACAGATTCTTTTTTGAAGTTGCTTTGTACAGCACAGTAAGTTGGGATGTCAGTTTGTTTTTTTTCAAAATTACTTCAACACCCATTTACAGGGACAGGCCCAGACAAAACCGGCTCTGGAAATCGTAAGAACATTTTAGCCTGTTTCTTGGCCTAAATTAATGTCAACCGCAATGGGAATAGCACTGGGCCAACTATATATAATTTCTGACTTGCTACACCTGCCCACCTTATCGTATTTGGTGTATTAAGGATGGAGTGCAAATCAATAGGGATGGGTGGCTCCAGAGTGGGGAACAAAATCTCATTTATAATCTCACTAGACATCCAAAATTGAGGAGGCAGAGAAGGGTAGCTCATCATGCAAGGGCAGATTAACAAGCACAGACAGACAATAAAGACGTTGAGCAAATTTAGAAAAAAGTTCATACGTGAAGAAGTAACGGTTACTTGGAGAAAACACACCTTTTTTATGCTAATTAGCAAAGACTGAACAGAATCTTTGCTTTGCAAGACAGCTGTATAAACCAACAATCCTCATGACAACCTCAAGACATCAGGAGTCCCGCAGCCCGTGCTGCGACATGGGACTTCAGCGCTGCGTGGAGCGAGGGGAACGCGTAGCCAAGATCAATACAGGGTGGCGGCTCCAGCAAGCAAGGGAAGATGACTGGCTGATCTGGAATTAACAGGGTGTTGAATTTCTCTGTAATATCAGAACTTTGTACCGATCTCATTTTGGACATCAGAAGGTGCTACTGAGAAGCAAATGACTTTCTGTCTTAACAGACCTGCCCTGTATGCTGTGCAAGTCCACTTTCTGACTCTCCTACTCAGTAAAGGCAACCTGCCCTCGGGTGAGACCTGCAAATCACAAAACCAAGCATAATCAGTGTTAATCTTGCAACAGGAAAAGGCTGGTATGACAATGTACAAACAAAAGCAATGTATTAGCATTTTATCTTTTGTTTTGTGTTAAGAGAATAAATAAAGCTTCATACATTCATCTGGAACTGCACAGGTAATCTACACTGCTGCCTCTGACACGAACAGAAACCTCATTTTCTCATTCTTTAAGAAGCCTCACCACCCAAAAGCGTATGATCGATCAGAGTGAGAAGCAAACCTGTGCTTCCCTACCTCCTCACCAGCTGAACTCAATATTTTCTCCTTTTATGTGAAGAGCAGTCAATAGGCATGTCACTGCAATGTGAGACATGATTATTCGGCCCGGCAGTACAAGGGCAGGGACATATATGTGTGAAACTCCTCACTGAAGTGGAATATGGTCAAAAACCTGGTGGACCTGGGCTGAGAAGTTTGTGGGCGCTGGCTGGGCAGTGAGGGCTCTGCCCACGGCCCCTTTGTTTCCATGGGACTCCCAGGGAAGGTCCGACAGCCAGTTTGGTTGGGCAGATTTCAAAGCCAGGTGGCTATTTCTTAGTCTATATCCGTCCCTCGGATGGCACAACAAAGAACAACGTCTTCCCAATGGCATCTGGGGTGTCCTTTCTGCGGGCAAACATGAGGTGAAAGCCCTGCACACGTCACTGGTGGCTTGCAATTACGTTTTTTGACTTGAGGGACAGTTCTTGCATTGAATTTGAAGGAATCTTAATCTAAGCTAAAAATAAGAGCAATAAAAGGCAAAGCCGAAAGAAAAAGGGGTGTGAGAAAAAGAAAAGATCATGTCTCCCCCACATTCCTAAAAAAAAAGTTAAAGCCGCTCGCTCTAGACAATCTGGTCTTCTGCTACCAAAAGTGTGTTGTCATCAACTCAAGCATAGCTTTAAAAAACAGTAAGGAAATGGAGATCAAGACCACCGTTCTTACGAGCTGAATGAATTCTGCAGGATATAATTTGTAAAAACTACCAACTGCCGTGTCTGGTTTTGCGTTTAGCAAGTGCGTAGCAAGCAACCGCCCGTACTTTCCCTAACGAATACAGACCACTCCGGGTTTAAACCAACCAGATTTAAACTCAGGAAAACTTGAAACTGTGGGAAAATATTTACAGTGGCTCCCCATAGCTTCTCCCAGGGAAGAAGTGCTAGCGGAAGAAATAAACCCCTGCACTTAAGCCCCTTCCCCAGACGATGTGATTCCCTGATCAGAGCGGCAGGGTGAGCTGCCCCTAAAAAAACCTCCCCTGCACCACTGCACGCGCCGCAGGAGACGTGCCAGGAGTGCGTGTTGTGACACAGTAAATGGTTTTTTTTTTAAAAAACCCTAGATTGTCAATGTGTAAGGTAATCACATCAGAGCTCCACCTGTTTGGAACAGACAGTTCTGCATCATTCTTGTATTGCTGCGTGCATGCACAGTACGCCTCTCTGCAAGACACTGTCTCAAACCTGGAAAACCAGCCTTCCAGCCACCGAGATTGACTTGGATAAAAGAACTGAAGAAGCCTGACTACATAACATTTATTTCAAATTAATTTTCTGCCATCCAGCTACAGCAGTTCATTTTTCCCTCTGAATGGGATCTAATAAGACCTAATAGGTGATAAATCAGTTTCCTGGTTTAGGGCATTAAGAAACTGCAGTGATATGTTCTGGTAGACCAGTAAGGGCTACAGCACTCTGTTCCACAACAAGCGGGGCATTAAATAGTCTTAAATCATCAGGCTGTCCCTTTCTCGGCTATATGACCACTGCTGCGGCTTTGAAATTTCAGAATGAGAAATCGTTCTCTATGGCAAACTCTGTAGCTGCAAGCAAAGCAATTTAAAAAACACTTTAGGAGAGCAGTTCCTACATACTGCTTCTCTTACAAATTACTTTGCTTCCGCACTTACAAAATACGTGGTTTAAATAATACAAATGGGTTATCAAATTATCATGATGTAAACAGATAGAAAAGTTGTTTCTTATCAACAAATCCATTATGAACTAACATCAAAACAGGATTATTTACTCAGCATCTATTCATTCCACACAGTATTATTAGAACTGAAGCTTTACATGCAACACACTCCAATTCTCAGGATAATTCGATAATGCAATACATGTTGCCTGATCCATCTTTTTATATGAGAAAGGTGAAAAAAAAACATGTGCTAACATCATAATCGTTACTCAGCTCTCACACATCAAGGTACATCTATCTCAATTACGAGTAATAACAGTTTTACAGAAAGTTTAGATGAGGCTGACGTTTATTATCCTTGGGTCTATAACCCATACTCCAAAGGCTTTATGTTCTAAGTTGAAAGCTGAACAAGGCTGTAAAGAAGGTGTCTTCTTACAGATTCAGCTCTGCGAACAGAAGAGGCTCCCACCCTTCAGCTTACTGCCCTTGCAGCTGGAACAGCAAAGTGGTTCATGAGAGCACTCGCTCATCCACATCAGTCAAAATCGACCAGGTTAACCCCGTTTATTTAAGCCGTACAAACCCATCCTAGCCCTTTTTGCCTGTGTCCAGTGGGGGAATGGTTACACACGGTGTTGTTTTGCAGCAATATTCTGGAAGTGATAACCTCCAGCAGAAAGATGGCAATCAGGAAGGACCATCTAGGTTCAACTTCACAAAAGTACGTACCTCTACGGATTGTTTGGGGTGACTGTTTCTCTACAGCTATGTTGGCCTTAAAAACCACGCAGTACGTTGACCTTCCTTAGTTTTGTATAAAATTTTGAGTAGTTTTTCCACTTTCAGGAAGGACCATCGGCAATCAGGAAGGACCATCTAGGTTCAACTTCACAAAAGTACGTACCTCTACGGATTGTTTGGGGTGACTGTTTCTCTACAGCTATGTTGGCCTTAAAAACCACGCAGTACGTTGACCTTCCTTAGTTTTGTATAAAATTTTGAGTAGTTTTTCCACTTTTGCATCCAAGATGTGAACTGTGCTATCTCAATAAGAGTTATGGGTTAATAGTCATATGGAAAATGCACTAGTTATCAAAACAGAGCAGAATATTTCATGTGGAAATAATATATGATTTAAGTTCTGTTCTTCTCTGCTGGTTGTTCACTGCATGAGCACAGGCAAATTTCTTAATTCCTCTATGAATCAACTTGAACATCTGTAAGGTCAACATAACACAGATGATCTTCCCCAGATGCTCTGAGATTCTTAAAAAAGTAATTCAAATTAATATTATTCTTGCTACATAAAAGCATCATTATAAATCTTACTTTATGGCTCACAAAGCATCTTTGACAATGGCACCCCTTTAGCAAAGAGATGCTGAGCAAGTTAGTAAAATTTAATTTATCCACAATGCCCAATTATTTGTGTAACAAATCCAAAACATGATTTCTCAAATTAAAATGGAAGAACAACAGTATATGTATATACTTGCACATGAGATTAAATTGGTCCTGTTTGCCAATGATATTTGTGTTGTAATTATCTCAAAACATATTTTAAGTTAATTGTATTCAAGCCAAAAGCACCTTTAAATCAAATACTCAGGTAAGTGGATTGTGAATGGAAGATCGAAAGTATTTGTACCTTATAATATCAAACAGAAAAAAATAAATGCTTTATTATGATAAACTGGATACGGTAATAAAATGTTATTAAAAAGGTCTTTAGTACATTTTAGACTAGTATTTATAGAAAATGGAAAACAACATACTGTATTCCTGACAAATAAGTTATTGATTTTCTTGAACCTCAGACTGACGCAAGATTAGATAAACAATGGGGTTTGATTTTACTCCATGGCTAACTCACAGCCTGCTGCCACAGCTTAGGCATCAGTTCAAAGGCTAAAGGAAAGTAAAGTTTTAAGGTAAGTTAAAATAATCAAAACTATATCCTTGCTCATATCAGCAACTATTGTACCAGCGTTTATTTCCACATCGTTTACTGAGACTACACAATGCAGCAAAAGCCAGTATGATGATATAACACCTTGCAAGAGATGCTTTGGTACATGACCGCATTCCCCGCCGCTCTCCTGCGTGCTCAAGGATGGGAAGTGATTATAAAGCTGTTTAGGAGACACCTCTAATTCTGCTGGGCTAGTCCTCAAAGCAGGCTATAAACCAGCACCCCTTCTCCAGTGTCTACCATGGCCCATCCCCCTACAGCAGCACCCAGGCCTAAAGGCCATCATTGGTCTGTACAATTTATGCACGTCATTTTAAGCGTCTATTAAAGCTTTCAGCGCTTTCAGAAACGAGCTGCACTGCATTTAAAATGTAGGCTGCTTTCTTGACGTAGCCATGACTCTACTGCTGGCATCCCCCTTATGCCTGGATTATAAATTCTCTATGTTGCTGTTCTGAAATACCTGAATTTTGACATTAAATCGGTCATTTTCTTTTATTTGCTATAATTCAGGCTCCAAAATGGACTGAGGGACTCCAAAACATGGACTAAAATTCAAAACCTTCACAAATCTTACATCCTTCTTAACCCATTGAATTTGCATGGCAGAATACGCTTCCGTTAGCAGTTTTCCTGCATTCCTATGGGCTGCACAGAATCACAGAATCATTAAGGTTGGAAAAGACCTTTAAGATCATCAAGTCCAACCATCAACCCAACACCACCGTGCTTCCTTGCCCATGCTCAAGCAAGGCCTCTGAAAACAGGCTCAGTTACACACATACATAAATCGCTGCAGAGCTAAGCAGGTTTTGCTAGCTGGTTGCTTGGGGTTTTTTTTAACTTTTTCACTGGAACTTAGTGCTACTTTTTAAATCTCTTACTTTCACATCATTATAACCCACTGAAATTTAATTACAAACAGAAGTAGTTACACCGAGTTACTGACAAAAGAGAAAAAAATAGCTGAAACCTGAAATTATTCACTCGCACCGTCTTACTTATGTATTTGCTAAATTAGTTTACAATGAGATAAACATTCAGCGCAATGTTTACAGCTTTAAAAAAAATGAAGCTAGAATTAATATAGGTCAACCAATTTGACTAGGCACAGTATTTTTATCTCGCTGAACTCGACAGAGATTTACTTTCCGATCAATCACTTTCAGGGACAATGCGAGGGTCAATGCCAAAGAACCAGCATCCGAAAACTACTGCGGCAAGTCAGCCAGCAAAGCTCTCCCATCCCCTTGGTCATGTTTTGCTGGGATGTCTATCAGACAGCAGGGAAAAAAACCATTTTTTTCCCCCTCCAATGATACATGGAGTCATACACTGCGTACAAATTGCCTATGCTCTTTTCAAAACCTGGGCTTTAATTTCCTCTTTCTTTTTAATATATGAACTGTCTTGAATAAGATATAAAAAACCAAAATCTATACGCCAGGTATTTCTCCCTTGGATTGATGAGAATAAGTCGCGCTTTTTGTGACTCCCCGCACAGTTTAATGCTTCGCTCAGAGGCAGATCAGCAGCCTCTGCATTACCCGCTACCAGACAGCACTCCGGGAGCCCGGCAAGTCAGGATTCAGGGAAAGAAGGAAATGTTTAAGAGAACTGTTCTGAGTTGACAATGCTCAAAGCAATTGCGTACTGCAGTCAAGGAGAGCTGAAGGACACTACAGGACCCACTTCTGTTAATTGCAAAATATGCTAGGAAAACAAAAAAGTCACTTTCATAAACATGAATTTTTAATTATCCTATTATTTGCAGATCAGGAGACTTACATGGTGGGATACATGCACCTTGTAAATTCATGTTTGAAATTTAAGTAGGTGTAACCATCAACAAATACAAATTAATCTAACAAAAGGTTAGCATGAAGGGGAAGAAGGGCTGAGAAGGTTTTAACTCTTGATATTTATTCTTCTTTGTATTTTACGAGTTAAAAAAAAAAGGAAAAAGGAACAGTTATGAAAGTTAGTGATTAAAAAAGTTTAGGATCACTGTATCATGAACAGCTTGCTCATGAAGTCAACAGCCAAAATAGAGCGCTCTAAGAGTAAGTAAATAAATGAATCAGTCAAACCACAATCAATTACCTTTTTAATCTAAAAAAGAAGCATTATTAAACCCAAACAGTACTCCGCTCAGATTAGTTATTCATTTATAGGTTCAGGTAGACACCGGGCTGGAGCTGCTGCATCTCTGCCTTGCATACCGAGCATGTCGCACAGCAGACGTCCTGCGAGCCCGGCAGATCCGGGAGCTCCCGGTTCCGCGCCGCACAGATGACCGCGGCAAGCGCGCGGCAAGCGCGATGTGCCCTGAACGCACGGGACTTCTGCACGTGCCGGCCGGAGTTGATGTGTGTGTGTGCTGTAGGCATGCCCAGGACGTCAGGCAGCTGAGCTGCTGCGCCATGAGGCTGGTGGATGACGGGAAATATCAGGAGGGGGCAAAACCCAACACCCCCCAACAACAACAACAACAACAACAAAAAAGAAAAGGCAGATTTTTCTTTTTTTCCCAGTGCAATTTGAAGGAGAATTTGTGTAGGGA
>NW_010545529.1:26050-46340 GCF_000687285.1 Phaethon lepturus
AATCAAATCAGTAACACGTTTGAACAGGTATTACGGTGTTCCAATGGACAAACTTCAGGAAGAAAAGAGTTTGCAAAGGAAAGATGAAATCCTTGTGCTTAGCTCTTACAAGACCAATGTGATGGTGTCCAGCACTAGAAAACCCACTCTGCTGTTGGTGCATCTTCAGCCCAAACATCTTTCACACCAAACTTTATAATTAACGTATCAAATTTAGTGAAGCAACGGTAGAGCGCAACACAAAATAAAACCTTTACATGGTGATTTTTTCTTAAAGCGTAAGAAAACCAACACATGTAAATCTCTCTTTTTTGTTTTGGCAAAGGCTTTTCAGGATTGCTCCTTCTCAGCCTAAAGCTCCTAGTAGATTCTGCAGCATTCCCAAATCCAGCACTGGCTCTGTAAGACGTCTTACAGCACTCACCATCCCATACAGTGTTATTCACCGCATGGAGAGAATTCAATTATTAATGAATAGCACTGAGGGGCAGGCAAAAAAACCCTACGCCAAGCTGGTTCACTATCACGATCTCATTTAATAACACGGCTGGCAACGCTTTGGTGAGAACTCTTTCCGTGCATGTCATTCATCCCTTCCGACTGTGCCCCCCGACGAACGGCTGCCATCCTCACAGAATCACAGAATCACTAAGGTTGGAAAGGATCTTCAAGATCATCAAGTCCAACCATTAATCCAGCGCCACCATGTCCCCTAGACCATGTCCTGAAGCGCCACATCCACACGTTTTTTGAACACTTCCAGAGATGGCGACTCCACCACCTCCCTGGGCAGCCTGTGCCAATGCCTGACCACTGCACGAGAACCTGGCGTTCTGTTTTGACAGCAAGTTTTGACAGCATTTATTTGCTATTTAACGTACCTGTCCACAAAATGCAATTCAGCCCTTCCAGATTTTCAAATGAATTAGCTGAAAAGCTCGGAAAAACAACGTGTGCCACTAAATCTTGCCTCATCACAAGCCGGCTATCTCAGGTTATCGCCATCGTATGCCAGCTGCTTTCTGAGAGACATCTCTCACCAGCCTGTTTGGGGCTGGAAAGGCAGGTTTTATACATCTACAGATCAATTCTCATGATCACCCAGTCTGGCAGCCGTAGTGCTCGCCTCACACCTACGCCGCTGCCCAGAGCCCCCTCCAGCGTATCTCAACAGGAAACCTTTCTATGCATCAGCCACAACAAAGCCATCACAGTCGCCACGTTACACCAAGGCAACCGCTGTATTTCCTCCGTCACGCTTGTACAGGTAGGATTTCCATGTCAGAACAAGAGAACAGCTTTAGCAGAAACATGTAAGTAAAAGGGATTAGATATTTTACAGGAGAGAGAACAGCATGCTCTGATTCAAAACTCCATGTACTGCACGGGGAAAGTTTACAAATTTATATCAAATCCAGGTTAAGCACAAAACGGAGGAGTCAGTGCTGCCAGGGGAACCACGGAAAAAATGTTGAATGCAACAGCGTTTTTGCAACAGCGTTTTTGCCCACTGGCTTCAGTGGGGTAATTTTCCCCCCCCCTAACTTTCAGAACAAACAAATTAGCAATTTATACCACAGATGTCACAAGTTGTAAAGGAAATTAATACAACAGTCTAACTGAAATGAGGCTGAGCGAAATTGTATTATTTTCCCTGTGGACTCATATGTCCACACACCGAGTTCTGCTTTGTGAAGATAATACCCAGAAACCGCTCAGTAAAAACTTAAAAAAAAAAAAAAAAATCTCTAAAACAATTCCGCTTTTTATTCAGAGATGCACTTGAGTGTTGGATTGGGTTTTGAGTTTCTTTTTTAAGATGTAATATAGAAGGATTTGCTGTAAGTTAGCCATTGGCAGTGTTCTATTTCTTTCCTAAGGACTTTTATTCCATGAGTTTTTTCTAACATAAATAATTAGTGTGAAATCCTGACTAGCAGTGAAACAAACTCTTGTAAGTTAAAAGTGCTGAATGTCTAAAATTTCTTCTGAGTCAAATACACAGCACAGTATAGGATGGAAATCTAGCGTGCAGTCTGCATATTCATACAAAATGATCAACAGTTTTAGTTTATTTTCAAATTTCTTATTAGCAGCTCTGATGTCGGAATTTAAAATAGGCTTTATACACTGGATGAATAAATCACATATGCCAGCATAAATTTTTCATGATTTCTTCATAAATTCCTCATTTCTTGTTGTCAGTTGTCTTGGCAGAAACTAAAATATACAAAGCTGTAAAAACATCAGTCCAATTTAATTAAGACAACTGTCTACATTCAGTAGTATTTAAGAAACACTGGGTGATGCTACATATCACCCACTATGCACATCGAAGAGTGCAATGGCCTTTTAGAAATACAGAGACTTTTAAAAAACCTGCATCACCCTTGGCTAGTTGGTGACCGTCTTGCAAGTCCCTTGGGTTCTAATACTTGTTTGTAGAGTCATATTCACTATAAACTGTGTTTTCTTTCAGCAACAAATGAGAGAGAGAGAGTGGGGGTTTCACTTTCCTTGATCAAGAAACAAGAGTTTACTGGAATGGTGGATTTTTTTTCTTCTGGAGGTGGATTTTTTTCTTCTGGAGACCATTAGACTAGAGCAGAAAAGAATTAATTAAGAGAGGAGGAATGCAGAAATGGATGCGGAGTCCTCAGCCTTCAAGAGAAATTACAGTAGAGCTGAGAACGTGCTCTTCAAGGAGAACCAAGCCCCTGCTCCCTTAGCAGCCTGCCTGTATCAAAACACAGTTAGGGTGAAAAATGAGCTTTGAAGGTTTGGTCTGCATATGTAGAAGTCTCATTTGAAGGAAAGCCAAACTCAGCAGACATTTATATAATTTCATTGCTACACTAAGGTACTCCAGCAATCAATTTGGCAAGGAACGAAAATGCAATGATCCCTCTGTACACCCCTTGATCAGTATTCACCTGAAAAAGTACATTTGCTTCTTGGCACTTCTGCAGTAGAAACATTTGGACAAACTGGAAAAGATGAGGAAGAATAATTCTTAAAAAAACAAAAAAAACAACCTTAGATGCTGTCAAAAGCACTGAAAATTACAGGTTTATGTACACCAGGAAAACTATGGCTAAAAAGTAGTATTTTCTGGGATACAATACAATGGCAACTGCTAAATGCTTATGTGTAAGCCTAAAAAGTGCTTGATGCCGGTCTAAAAGAGGAAGGTACATCCCAATATGAATGTATTAGTCGGGTGATAACTATGGAATATATTTCAAAGACGGAAATACTTTTCTTGAGAAAACATGACTGAAGTAGCTGTGGAAGAAGCATACTGTAAAAAATAGTTTGACAAATGAAAAACTATTCAGTATTCAAGAACTTATCTCAACCATGTTTGGTTTTGACAGTTGGCTATTTTCCTTTGATTTTTAAAAACTAAACATGGCTCCTGGCTGAAGAGATGCAAAACAGTGCAGCAAGAAGAACGTGAGACAACAGCGCAGGAGGCAGAGTGAACGCTTGGAAGTACATCATAGTATTGCACCTCCTTTTAAAATCTCATTGACAAAACCATGCAACTAAAATTCATTCCAGAAATGTTTCTGTTTGGGCATCTTCACAAGTGAACTGTCAGAAAACTACCACCTTCTACATCTGACTCATCTTTCCACCTTTATTAGTACTTGTGTTCTGCCTTGCATACTGGAGACATGACTGGGCCTGCAAAAGATAAACCATAGAAAGCAACACATTTTATCACAGTCAAACATAGAGGGAAACAAAAGTACTGGTTACTGAATACCTGACTTCTCAGAGGGAAAAATTCAGCATGAAGAAATAAGTAATGTTGTAAAAGTAATTTTTTAAGTTTTCTGTTAATAAAAGATCACCTGTTTCTCCCACAAAGCTATTGCAGTTCGACTGCAACAGGAATCAAAATTTATTTTCACATGCAATGTGAGAAAAGCAGAAAAGAGAAGCAAACACCAGGGAGGATGGACACAACTGTTACAGCCTTCCTTGTTTCATGGCCTGCGCACGTCATCCACCCAACCCAACGCAGCCTTGCAAAGGAGGGGTCTGACGGGCACTCCTCGCTATGCAGAAGACCACCTGGCGCACTAAAATCGCAGTGTTTTTGGGAATAAGTTGACTTGCCACATGCTGCAACGCATCTCAACGTTCATGTATTAGAAGAAGGCTTCTCCTTGCCCTGGGCATTCCCACCTAACTGCTGCCGCACCTTGATCCCAAGTTTCCTACCAGAGAACAGAGCAGCTGCCGGACAAAAATTTACTTTGCAACATCAGTGTGGCTCTGACGAGCCCAGGAAAACCAGCAGCGGCCGTGGGCAAGCATCAGGGTTGACGTTCCAGCAGCACAAGGGAACTGCACGGTAGTGCCTCAGACATCTGATGCCACGGTGTGTAGCCTGCACATACTGCAGTAATTCCAAGGGGAAAGTTTATATTCTACTCCATCTCTTCCTGTTAGCACTTACATTTCTTACACTGCCTAACCACAGAACTCCCGAGCACCTAGACTGCAGTATAATTACTCTCAACAGTTTTAATAACCTGCCAGATGAAGCTCTTTAAAGCAGTACTGATCATCCCCTCCATCCAGAAGGCCACGTAATGCATCTATTAACAGGGTACGGCTGGTACCAGGGCCTCCCGCCCCTCCACGACTAACAGCATACATGTGTACATATGACCGTACGATGCCCAACAGCCTTCCCCCCGACAGCAGCCGGTAGGAGACGAATCGCCTTTGCAACCTGATCGTTACCCAGAAGTTACGCGTGGTTTAGAGAGATGAGATCAGGGCTGAGATACAAGGGAGCAAGGCTCTCCCTGCCCGCATTCTACCCGAGGCCACGCTGTCCATCACCTGCACACCACAACCCATCTTGGTCCGGGTCAGGGGAGCGATGCCCACGCTGGGAATCAGCCATAGCACGCGAGATACAGCCCTTGCACCAGCCCAAGGCTTTAGTGCTGGCTCTGTGCCAGTCGCAGAAAGACAGATGACACCTGAGCCGGCATAAAACCTGCCAAAACAAATTAAGCTGTCAAAAAAATTAACAAATTTAATCAGGCAGATGCTATTGTACCAAATGAGTGCTTTGTGTTACGGAGAGGTAGTGCTTTTCACCCGGTAGCGGTCGCTCTCAAATGGACTTTAGCAAGTTGTCACAACGCAGCTGGAGATAGCGGGCTCAGGGATCAGAAGCTCCGCTTTCAGCTGTCTCTCTGAAGCTACTTGCAGGTATCCTTTTCATTTTACTGATAATCACACTGACCTTAAAAATTACAGTTTTCACACCTTCTGGAGCAACCATATATTTATTGAAATTTTTGTATTTTACCGAAGTTGCCAGCAATCAGCAAACAACTCCCACAAAGGCAAGGCTGTATCGCTCTTCCCGAGTCTGAAGGCGAGGGCTTAGGCAAGATAAACAGCCAAGCGGGGGTGGGAAAGGTCAGAGGAGAACGGCAGAGGCATCTCCCGAGCTCAGTCCTTCCAGGCTGCCAAGCTGTTCCCATACGGGGCAGGACAAAAATCTGAAAAGCTGGGAGATCGGAGCTACTGTCATTGGCAGCGCAAACGCAAGCCTGTCCTTGAATACACTGAACAGTAAATACTCTTAGCAGCTCAACAGGCATTTGATGAAAGTATATATACAGTGAAATTAAAGAAGGAAAACATTTGCTTTTAATATCTTTCATATTATTGTTTTTCATTTGGTGTCTTAAAAACATCTTGGAAGTTTAAAGCTCACCCATTCAAAGAAAAGGAGTTGCACAAAAGTATTTGACAGTATCTGGCCCAGTATTAATATTTTCTGACAGAAACGACTGTATGTATCCATTATGTGTATATTAAGGATACTCTCATTTTGGTAAATGTTAAAAAAATAATGAATTTACCTTATCATTTCAATCTGTCCATCCAAAGATCTGTCACTATGTCTCTTTTACTAGCTCCAACAGTGTCTGCTTAACTGTAACACAAATCCTTATGATGAAAAAAGAGAAACATCTGTCAAGAATGGCTTAGCTAAATCTGTGCCTGCTCTACCACTAAGAGACAGAGATGACTTTTCAGCCCTCATATTCAGTGATTCGTACTGGTGACAGCCAATGACCTGGTACCTCTTTTCTCTCTAAATATAACTAAATATATATAACTCTTATTGTCCTATAATCACACATGATCATGCAATCTGTTATGTCAAAGCATGAATAATTTTCTTCTTTTTTCTTAAACTCTAGTTATTACTACACTGCCTGTGCTTTCTCGTACTTGAACTGTAAAAGCCTGTTTTCTAGAATCTGTTCATGAAATACTTCTGATTCTAAAATTTAAAAACCCCAGAAAAGGCCTCACTGGTTTTTGCACATCAAGGCTACTGCTCTCAGAAGCCAAAGTGCTACATAATTGTCAGTCATTTAAAAAAGCGAAAACCCAGAAATGGAACGTGTTGGCAAGTTAAAAGCAAACAGGGCTTTAGGCATATTTTACCAAATGATATTAAATTCATAACTGTGCTGCTCACTGTTCTTCTGAATTATTAAAAAAAATACATAAAGAGCAAAATACTATTTTATAATACATACAATTCCTCTGTTTAATCCAGCTACTCCTTCTACCATGTTCTTTTAACATGCCACAAATGCATGGCAGAAAAATCTTGCAGCAAAAGAACTAGCATTTGAAATGATGCAGTAAAACTATCGTCACTATGCTGGTCTTATTTTTATTCTTATACAATGCCGTTCTCCTTAAAATGGGTGAATATCGGCAGGCGAAGGAAATACTACTGAAACAGCGTTAAATGTGTTGGAGGCTGGAGCTGCCCTGTGCACCGGCAGCAGCACGGCGTGGGCGCTGGCTGGATATCAATGGGCGCTTCTGGACACCTTTCACCTACAACGCAACTCTTTTGGCTCTACGAGACAAGAAAATGGGAAATGAAGGTTTTGGCACAAGACTTGGAGTCACAAGGGTTGGTCCATTCTGGCACACTGTCTCGCGAAACGCAACGGCTGGAAGCAGCACGAGACGCTGTATAGTTCGGCTAAGCACAACGAAAGGCTTTCGACGCACAGCAACCCGAGAAGCTTCCCAACATCACCGTCTGGCTTTTCCTCATCCACGGGTCTGTCTGGGCCAAAGGACAGTGGCTCAAATCACCACTCCCTCCACTTCAGGGAAGGCTTTTTCAGTTCACCACGCTTAAATGGGAACTGGTGTTTCCAAAAGAAAAAACAGGTCAGCCCAGAATCAAAGAATCATGGAACAGTTGGGCTGGAAGGGACCTTTCGAGGCCATCTAGTCCAACCCCCCTGCCATGAGCAGGGACATCCCCAACCAGAGCAGGGTGCTCAGAGCCCCGTCCAACCTGCCCTGGGGCGTTTCCAGGGATGGGGCATCTCCCACCTCTCTGGGCAACCTGGGCCAGGGTTGCACCACCCTCACTGTCAAAAATTTCTTCCTTGTATCTAGTCTAAATGTACCAATAAGTTATTATTTAAAGAAAATAGGAGAACTACAGTGCAGAGCCATTGATTTTCCTGGAAAAGTAAATAAAACGCTTTCTAAAATGTGACTGATCAGTCAAAAGGCCAATTTCTCTCCCATCTCTAAGTGCGGAAAATAACAAAGTCACTAACTGATGGTCAAAGCCATAGAATTTACAATCTGGTTTCAAAGCTAACTACAGAAATCTTCATTACAGCCAAGAGAAGGATTTTAAGCCTGAACTTCCATTTATAATATACAAATGAACATTTTTTGTTACTTCTAAAGACTGAAATATTGGTGTTTTTTAAAATACTGGAAGAGGAAAAGATTAATAAAACTCAACTGTGAAAAAGCAGCACATACTTCACTCACTAGATATTTTTAAATGTGCAACAGTATTAACTTAAATGAAGCTGACATGGAAAAATAACAATTATAAGTAAAAATTGCTACACCTTCCTTGTTAAAAATAGATATCACATGACACGAATCTTTTACTGTTATTAAAAATGGAGCCCTGCTAACACACTTTTTGATTTAACACCTTCAGCTTTATTTAACTGCCTGCTTTATGCCGCTTCTTTTATAAGAAATGAGTATTCACACGTTCTTGTTCACGCCAGACATTCTGTGCCAAAAAAAAGCAGCAATTTCCTATTTGCGTCCGTGATGCAGACAGCAGTGCGTGCCGTTGCGTAAATATGCAGAAGGGATCGATCCAGGCAGGTGCCCCAGTACCGGCTGCCCCCCAGGGCACCCGAATTTCAGTTAATAACTGGAAGAATACATTCAGGTGGGTTTAGGTGTCCTTGTGTATATGCAGCCCACATCACAAGGCCAGCTGCGGTACGGTACGGTAGTACCTTTCTCCCTGCTACCAGGAGTAAGATAATTTGAAGCTGCATTTAACCACGGGACCATCAGAAGTCTCGCTCAATGGCGGAGCAGCGGGAGGTCTCAGGGACGGACTCGGCACCCGGGCGTGCGGTCCTGCCGCTCGAGGGGAGTGCGAGGACAGCACACACGGGAAGGGCTCCGCTCTGGCTGACTGCCGGCGAAACGAGCCAGGAGGAGAGGACTAGACGCTGTCTAGCTTTAACCCTGCTCCCGTCAGAGCGGCACACGCCGGCAGGAGTGATCCTCTGCCAGCCCTGGACCGCCCTGCCGCAGCCCCACGGAGGAGGGAGAACCGGGATGCTCTTAAACGGTCTTTGCAGTCACACCGCCCAAGGACACCATCATCATTTTCTCAGTCTCGGTTTTTGCCAGATTTGCAACTTACACTTAATTCTTCCTGTGGGAGAAATCACTCCTCCAGGTGGTCCCATGAAATCTGGTACTACAGGGAGAGAGACTGATCTGGCACCAACACTGAATGCGAGGAGCCAGGCGAAGCGGGGTACAGCTGTAAGGCGCGGGGTCCCAAAGGCTTCATGAAACCAGAAAGCAAATATTCATATGTGGCTTCAACCCAAACACCCACACCGGTACAATAATGTGAATTCAAATGTTTGTGATCTGACCTCCCTCAACCTTACACACAGCTAAACTTTGACTCTCTACACACCAGGGTCTTTTCCGTGAGTTCAGACAGCAAAAGAGAAAAAGAACATTCAGAATTATAAAAGACATGTTCAGTTATAATTAGAAAATTTAGAATCAGAAAATTTAAAGGAACTCTTCCACTAAAGGATCTATCTGAATTAAAGGTAATTTGCTAAGGGTTTCTGCTACTGCTGAAAAAATTAAAGCACAAACCAGCCAAACAAAAATATGTGACAACATATTATTATCCACTATTCAGTGCAGAATATATCGAATTCTTCTTGAATTTCACCATTTGATAACAAAAGATATCATAAAAATCAAACCGATAAATGCATTGGTTGGTATAATATGCTCATGAGTACAATCATCACAAAGTATTTTAATGTCAACTCAAGTTTAGATTCTAGAAGGGAAAATAATATCCAAATCATTCTTTTCCATTTGAAATTAATTTGGCAACGCTTCTTCAGATCTCAATTAGACGCTCACCAGAGAATTGTCGTGACACATAGTCTAATAACCTCTTGTAGCTTTCTTTCAAAACAATATATTAAACCCAGGCGTTCTTAACACTGTATATATGCAAGTTGGGGAAAAGAACCTGCGAGTATCCAGAATATAGTTGGCTCTATTGGTATCTTGATAAAAACAAAAGGAACCAGACATCCACAGCACATTGTGGATGATGATTCTAGAAACGGAGGAAGAAAAAGCTCTTTGCAATGGTATCTTGCTTTTGTTTATTGTAACCATTGAGCCAACCTGCTACTTTTGCTCTGTTGCATAGAGCTCGGATGCCCTATTTTTCTTTTAAATTACCACATTTCTGAGCCGCTTCTGAAAACGACAGACTGTGAGGTGCCTCTCAATTGCTCATTACCTGTTTGCAGAACAAATATTTAAGAGTTGGTAAAAATATATCAAGGAAAATGACCAGCAGGGCACGTTTTTGGTTTAGTAGCTACCAGGTAGTGACACCCCATGAAATACCGGGATGTAAAACCACAACAGAAACATGGGAAGTCCATTGGATGAGGTATTATTCTAAATTCACACATCTCTTTATAGGTCTTAAACTTCGTAAGATACATGTAGCATTCAAACTGTCTTGAAGGGATTAAATTTGCCACCACTCAAAGGAGGATAACCATTTAATGAACAGGAATATTGCCACCTCTAAACCTTAAAACTTTGCAAGGAGCCAAAAATAGCAAGGCCTTGTAAGAGAAGAAAGAAGAAAAAAATCTCTAAAAACCATAGCTCGCTTTTTTTACCCTTCATATCTAAAACTTGAACTCAAGAACACCAGCAGTTGGGATCGTTTTATCCCTATGTGTTTCTTTCTAGTTCAGGAAGCGACGCTCCCCAACACGCAATTCTTTTCTGTAAAGTCACTGCAATTTTCTTGTGGCAAATAAAAGGCTGAAGTGTCACGGAATGTATCAGAAATATTTTGAGAAGACGTTACCTACTGCTGAACAATGCAGATGTGCATATTAGTCTAATGCTCCATGGTGATATTTTTGAAGCAAGTACTGAATAAGGATCATTCTTTCCCCAGCAAATTTAAACGCACCATCTCCCTCGTGCTTTAGGATGAAATACAGTTGCAACAGCCTTCACCTGATCTTACAGAGATGCCATGGTACAGAGATCTACATTCCCAGGAGGACAGCAAATCCCATCCACGCTTTAGGGACAGGAAAACAGATTTGTCAAGGGAAGCATAACAATAAAAGACAGAACAAGCAGAGGCACAGCGGATGCTCGACACAGTCACCCAGCCCACGCCCACCTTCCTCGCTGCAGGATGCCTTCACCCAAAAAACAAACACGTGTCTCCAAATACATGAAACCCATAACTTAGACTATATAATAATGATCAAAATGGTAACTATTTTAGCACTGGAGATCAACATTCCACCTCTAGACCCCAGAAGACATTAACCATGACACAAATAGATGGGGAGAGCGCTCAGGGAAGCAGCCGATGTATTTGAGGGGCCGGGAGGGGTCTGCGACATCTCACCCATACATCCCCAACGTTGGTAGCTCCACCGGCACAAAGGCTGCTACTCAACTCCTTAGGACAAGTGATCACAGATTACAGAAATAAAGAAGAAAAAGAGATCCATTAAATCCAGTGGACTGCCAAAACCCCAACTGTTCATAAATTCTCGTGACAGTGCCGTTATCAATATACCACCCATGCCAGGCACAACACTTCTAACTCGTAATGGCTGGGATAAAATAACCCGCTATGGGGAATGACTCCCTTCCTCCCTCTACAGAAACCATCAAAGGAAAAGAGCACCCGCTGAAGCATATTCTTTCAAGGAATCTCAGCTTTTTGAGTAAGAATCCCCCCTCCCCGTGTTATTTTAAACATAGCCAAGTACATTCATTTTACTCCCAGGTCCAGTTAATTTGACAGGTACAATACTAAACCAAAAATCGTGCAAGATCTTTACTGAAAAGGTCAGTATATTACGCAACCAGGTTTTATGGACAGCAAAAAAATTCCCTCCGTGCACAGAAACTGTATCTTTATGTAATTTATCAACGTGAATTCACCTCTCTTATTTACAGATGAAGACCAAACTTTTGGGCACATGAGTTAATTTTGAAAACTGGCTCCTAAGAAAGTTACATGCTTTGAAAATTTTTATCCTCAATCTATACAATGGTGAATAGTGGGAGGTTTTTATATACAGAGAAATATTTGGCACTAAAGAAAAAAAAATCGCTCCCATTTGAAGTCTTATTTCATTCCAGCCCTAAATAAAATTATTTTGTTGTTCAAGTCATATGTCTGGACTCTTTAAACTTTTTAAATAAGTAAGCACAGGCTCCTATAGGATATTTATTAATAGTCAGGAGAAGTAGCACCAATTCCTTCTAATCAAAGCTTTTCCTACTGTTCAGACTCTTCCTGACACAATGCATCCCTTCTCCTCCTAAAATATAATTGCATTTCAAACACTTTCTTCATCACAATATCCTATTTTGAAATGTAAAACAGTTACCACATTCCATAACAACAGATATTGAGTAAATTTTTTAATGATCAGTGCCCCAGTTATAAGTGCAAGCTTTCAAGTCACGTCTGCTAATAATCTCTTTGAACATGGTATTAATGCAGGCTTGAACATGGTACACATGCAGGAGTTTTGGAAAATGAAGCAATGATTTCAAAGTTTTTTTGTGCTTCCTCCCCCCAGCCCATATGTCTGATATTAACTGATAGTCTGTAAAACTGCGTTGTGTTCCTGCATCCTCTGTAGTTTTCCATCCAGAATCTTTGTCATCTTTCTGGACTTTTTTTCCGTGTTGTGAAAACCAGACCTCCATCCATCAGTAGCTTGGGATGGATTTTACATAAGCGCTTTTGCACTTGCACATAATTTGACAGATGCGACTTGACTGGTCAATTATGTAAGTACAAAGGGTCTATTTTCATACATTTATTAAAAAACATAAGTGGTTTTGTGTTTTTATGCCTGTATAAAGCTTAGCAGATTCTGGCAATTAAGCCAAATTTCAATAATCTAAAATACAATTTTATTTTGGCTTCGGGTTACTTGTCAGCAAGAATAACTCTCAGGCAACTGAAGCTTGTACTACGTTTTAAGGTTCACAGTTACGCAAAACTTGCTTCAGCTCATAACCACTTGTGTTTGCACACTGCTGATGGATAGTCACATACGTAGCTGAAGTTAATTCTGAAAGCGCAGTATAGATCTGACAGGTACTGCTATGACAACCACGGAGCAGAACAGCCTACATTTCCCTGGAAGCTCCAAAAATAAACATCTACAAGCCACTCCGGCAACAGTAAAAGGTACATGTTTACCAGATGTATCCCCCTGATCCTTCTTCCTCCTCTTTGCAAGGCTTTTTTTTTGTTTTTCACACAGAAAGTTCATTAAGATTCTGGACTGGGGTTGCAGGAGGAAACACACCTCCACCCACCTGCAAAGCCGATGCAGCCCTCGTGGCGAGGAGGTAACATCCGCCAGATTCCCACTGCAAGGCAAGATATATTTCCTCTGGAAAAAAATACATAGGCAGAAGAAACCTCATTCTCGCAGAGAAGCATCTCATCCCTTTTTCTCTGACTTCAAAAGGCAAAATAACCAGGTATTTTATGTAAATGTGGACATTAGACACAGAAAATAGAACAGAAAACATCAAATTCCTTTTTCATAGGCAGCTCAGCTTCCGCTGGAACAGCTGCAGATGAAAGTAGTAGCTACAAATTAATATATCATAAGGTCTACCAAAGGAACTGATTGTCTCAAACGCCAAAAGTAAGACCAAAGACTACATTATTTTCATTTACAAAAATGCACAGAGAACTGTTTTCATGTTCTGAGTTACCTGTTTAAGAGGAACCCAAGTTTAGCTTGTTAGCTTATGAGAAAAGTTGAAAAACAACTTCAAAAACCTTTCTGAATCATTTCTAAACATGATTTAGATGGGAAAAATGTAAACAATACAAAATCCCAGCTTTTTTAAAAAACTACTTTTCCAGTTAAAACTCCTCAAGTGCATTTTCCTGCAGGAGATGCCTGGAATGAAGAATCTGCCTTTAAAGCTCTCCTTGTCCCTATCCTGAAACACAGGAAAAACTCCTGACTCCTGGCAACTATTAAATACAGCTATCGAAGTTTATTGCGGAGACCTGCGTGACAGAAACACTGCGGTGGCCGAAGATCAGGTCTAAGTTTCATTGTCAAGCATCTGGCGGGTTGCAACAGAATGGCTGTCGCAGTAGCTGTCAATTCAGCTGACAGAAACATTTCTTTTTAATTCAGCCCTACTATGTCTTTACCTTAATAGGAATAACTCTTCCTGAAAACGTGAGCGCATAGAAACCTTTTGGCAGGTGTAATTTAAAGGTGCCCAAGTATCTTAAGGAGAATTGTTCGCAATTTCCAACAGCAATATTTAAAACTACAAGTAGCATCTTCTTTTAAAGTTGTCTTAGCTCATCCTTATTTTTAGGCAACATTCTCACGAACACATTTAGTGACCACTTGCCAGGAGCTTGCCAGGCTTAAAAATTCCTATTGAAAAATGAAAACCCAGCAGATGAAAAGCTACATAGATTTAAACGAGGCATAATCCTGATGTGGTCCAACACGGAGAAACAGCGCCGAGCGGCCGATGCCTGCGGACACGCCGGGTGACGAAGCAGCAAAAGGCAGCGGATTCCCCGCACGGAGCCCTGGGCGGCCGAGCGCGGCAGCACCAGCGGCTCTGGCAAAGCGCAGGGCCAGCCTTTACCGAACGGACGCCGCAGACCCTGCGGCCGTGCCGCTACCTGCCCTTGTGAAGTTCACCTCCAAGTCCAGCCCAGCAGCCACCAGCCGATGCAGAGCGACAGGGCTCAGGACGAGGCTCTAGAGACCATTTAGCCTATTCCCCTTTTCCCTAAATTATAATCGGCATCTTACCATCTTGTCAAACATTCAAAACATCGGACCCTTTAATTAACAAATTACTTTGCTAAAACAGTAGACTCTGTTTTTAATTAAATTAGAGAAGTCAGTAAACAGAGCCTTAAGTGGCACATCTAAGAACAAAAAAGTAACAATTATCTCATCAGATATGAAGATTTTTGTGTTCATTTCAGCACAATAGGTGGTAACACAGCGTGACTATCTGTGTTACTGAAACGGAGGCATGCTGAGCATGGGAAGTAATCCTGCGCATGGCACAGCATCCTGCGGGGAGAGGAAAGGCATAGTACCCTGAAGTTTCGATGCACTGTACCAAAACCATGCGCACAAATTATACAGAACGAGAGTAATTTCTGTGGCTGTTAATGAGTGTGCATGTATTTATGTCCATAGGAACCCTACTAGTAAAGTTCAAAGAAGTGTAGTACTAAACTTTAACTAAACACGTATTTGCAAATATTCCTTGTAATACAGTCATTCACATGCCCTTCTCCATTCCCCTTCTTCCACCGTAGTTACAACTCTATCTCTGCCAGAATATTTTAATCCACTGTTAAGTATCTGGAAGCAAACCATCGCATGGAGAGGAGCTGCCTGGGCCGTCTTGGCCATGAAGGTGAAGAGATACCTCCGCAGGGACTGGTCCACCTCCCTTACAACAGCAACACCATCTCTGCTGCATGCTTAGAGGTCTAACTTCCAGCTAGGTAGGGGTTTTTCTCCCTTTGTTTCACACTACCAGATATATTTCATGCAGAGAAACAAATGAACTCACAAACATTCTGGATATAGTTTAAAATTAGCTCACTCCATTTGGCTCATGGAACAGAAATACTCGCTCTGCAGAATGAAGTGCTTTACAAGAGTGACACAAAATGGCACGCTCCAAATTACTCCTATTGAGAGGATGTGGTAGCTTTAAAAGACAGAATTTGTTATTAAATTTTTCTTCAATAAAAGTCTATAGGGGTGAAAATAAATGGACCAGATGGACAAAAAGGTATTTTACAATGCAGCTTTCTGTTTCTGGAAACCACACTAGCTTGAAGAGCAAAAATGAAAAGCACTCAATTCAGAAGCATTTACAAACAAGCTGGAGTAATGAAAATGAACTTGTAAACTAGCGATGAACAACTCCCTTCAACACTTCTGCAGATACTCCTCAACACCAGAAAGACTTGAAAAAAGTTTTTGTTTTTAACTTTAAATACTACTCGAATATTCTATGGGTACTGAGGTTACTCTAAAAGAATCAAACATCTTAACAACACATCCTGTTCCTGTTTCTTCAGGACTTAATGGTCAGCATGGGAAGAAGACATGACTATTTTTAAGGCTCAGAAAATCAAAGCCCCTACCCTAACTGCAGACCTCTGCATCACCCTTTGTATTACTCCAAATTTACAGAGTGAGGAACCGCCTGGTAAGAATACTCTTGTGCTTTAAAGAAAAAAATGGGGAGGGAAAGGCTTTTTCAACACTTTTGCTTGTACATTTCTATGACCATAATTCCACAGTTAAAAAAAAAACAAAACAAAGCTGAGGTCATATCTCCACCCAAGTGAACAGCGAGAGGTCATCTGGCAATATCGTGAAGAGAATATAAAGAATACCCATCTTCTTTACATCTGAGGGAAGAGTCATCGCAATATTGTTCACACCACTGTAACTGCCACGTGACTGGTTAACTAGCATTAATAGTGGCCAAACACGGACCTTCCCATTCTCATTTCAATCTCTTAAAAAGTTCAGCAAAGCATAGAGGAGTTCTCCTGTTCGAAAAGGTGCCGGGGAACATATGCTGGGAGGGTTTCCAAAGCACCCGCAACACAGCTCTCGAGACAATTGGAGTTCTTGAACCAAAACCACTTTCAAAATTAAAAAAACAGAAACCCAAGGGGCTTTAGATCTTCCTCATCACCTAATCTCAAAGGGCTCTTCATTTAAAAGAGCAAGTGCTTTGCAAGCTGCAGCCACGCAGAAGCGTGCATCCATAACCGACGGGTATCCCTCAAAAGATGGCTGAGTATCCTAACTCCTATTTCTTAAGAATGGATTTTATTAGGTGGTTCAGGAGACTTCAGAAGCCAAGACTAAAGTTATGGTGCATTTTTATAACAAGAGTAGAAACTCTGGTTCAGGATTTTATATAAGTAAATACTGACAACTTTACAGCCATGTAGCTACCAGTAAGCACAGAAGAGATTTCTCCAGGCAACTAGTAAATATAATATTTTTTCCTTATACTCTCATTACAGTACACATGAAAGCATTTGACACACTTAATAAATGTCACTAACATAAAATACTGCACAAAGGCATTTTAAATAATGACAATGGTGCAATTACTGAGCAAAAAAAAGAGAATTACAAACATTTGCAGCCCATCTCTTCGTTACCAGGCTGATGGAATCTGGGTTTAAAATGCCCTTTCAATTCTTTCTTCTTACTACCACTGAAAATATTCCAGAAGATACAACTCCATGTCAGTGCGCAATAACCACTAATTTTTCAGGCAATATGCAAAACGTATCATTTATCTCCAAAGGAATACATTTACTTATTATAAGAAATGTATAGATCCCTACTGGATCTGCAGCTTGTTCCAACGTTTTGGTTCTCTGAACAATGCCATCCTTAATTTGGGGTGGACTCCAGGAGCCCCAAAACAGGCCGCTAAAACACTGCCCTGCAATCTCCAAAGCCAATTTTAAAATACTTATTTGCATCACAGAAAGAAAAAAATAACCCACCCTGGCTGCCGCATTGTGTTTTACTGTTTCCAAGCAACACTGTTGTTTCAGATCAAACACGGAACAGCCATCTCAGAAAGCTCCAGTGCTTTTTCCTCTATACTTACTTATTCTGCATCATGTTCATTATAACCCAGTCGAAGGGATAGACGTTCTTCCCAATGAGATTCTTGAACATGATGAATGTTTCCATCAGAAAATCCTGAAAGAAGAGAAAATATTTGGAAAAGACCACTCTTCTAGATCAAAAAATACAAGTGATAGTGTCAGTTATTAATGACTAGATTCAAAAGGTGTCTTACTGTTCCACTTCATAAAAAAGCCATTATTCATACACAACATACAAAAATTCTACTAAGTCATATTTTTATATGATGTACATAAATCCTACAATTCTATTAAACTTTTCAGAAATGATAACAACAGTAATCCTACACTGTAAAGAACCCACGGTATTACTCAGGAACAAGCACTGGTTTGCCAGTTATCCAAAGGCAGTTTCTGCTGCAAAAAAGAATTTATTTTCTGTACCATAGACAGGCTCACAGTCCTTCTTGTGCAGCGTGTATTGCAGCGTACACGCCGCGACACATGCCTGGCCTATGTTGGAAAGTTGTTAAAAGCATACCGGTACATGGGAAGAGAAAAAAACGAAGATACTAATTTTAATCTTAGGATTACACTAAAAAAATTCCAGGGACTAAGTTGATGAGTTTTCCCTCCCCTTGTGAATACCCTCCTGAAATTTTATCTTGCCTGAAATGAGGATTATCTATTTATTAAAAAATATATCCTCTAGCTCAAAACTGGATTCAGGAAAGCGTGGTGCTGCACGTTACCCCCGACCTGGGGTAGACGGCAGCAATGGTTTGGCCATCCTGAAACTAGGAGAGACTCTCTCCCTAAAGGGAACAGCAGTAATTGCTTCTGCCAGTGAAAACCTGACCCAGAACAAAGTTAATTTAGTAGCATAAACCAATTTATTTCTGCACTGATATAAACAAACATCTCTTTGGAACAGAAACCTCAGGTACTTTACAATGTAAATCATCTTCTACAATTTGGGAATCTATAATTGCTATCTAACAGTTTGAGTAATATCAAATACTCAGAGAAAGATAAAGGGGAGAAAAAAGTACTTAATGCAAAAAGTCCTTGATCCACTTCACACAGAGATAAAAATGAACTTTTATTCCAAAGTTAGAATATTTTTCCTTTGCTACAGCTTCTCAGTAATGGTATTTATCTCGTCTATCTTTAAAATGTCAAATGCCTACCAAAAAAACCCCAAAATGTTACATTTACCGGACTTTTAACTAAGGCTGGCTTTTATGTAACCTTTTCAGTGAGAAACACATACGAAGTTACTGCTCTCATACGTATTTCTTCATGTGTGAGAGCCAGCCTCTTCATCGCATTTCATCTTTTCATTTGTTGTTCTGTTAAGACATTTTTCCTGGCTCAGAAATTCAGTCGGTGGGAAGCAGGGAGCTGCAGAGATCCTGAGGACACAACGCCGAGGTCACGAAACAATGTGCATTTTCAGCCTACCCAGCTCTGCCGTGCGCACAGCACACGGGTTCCTTCGGGATGCTTTGCATCCCAGCTCCTGGTACCCAAGGAGACACTCGGGCCAAAGAGGGCCAACAGAGCATCGGCAGCCACGAAAGATACATTTTACCCAAGAAACGTATACTACCAGTAAAATAACCCCTCTGTTACTTTACCAAGATCACTCCCAACAATGCAACATCCATAAAGATGTTTTGACATTAACAGGATTGAGATAAAATTCGGAACTGCTCGTGGTTAATGAGACGTTACTGTTGCGTAAGGCAAAATTCATCCCAGACACACGCTCCACTAGCTCAGTAAAATGTGTCTTCATTTAAAAGATCAAACTGTGTATTTTACTGCTCATTTTCCATGCATTTTGGTGAAAGAGTTACATAATTTCTGATAACCACATTGCATATTTTCCTGCCCAAGCATTGCACAGTACTTCATTTGACCGTGTGCTTTTTTACAGCTCCGATATCGAGTGATTTGCTTACTGATGCTGCTTCACAGCTCGGTAATTGAAACGCTGGTGGAAATGGCCCATGGGGAAGGGTCATCACCTATCCACGAGGGCAGATTTGAGATCACTGTGCTTTTTTTGACCCCTAATATTTTATGAATACAAATGTACACTTTCTTGATTTCTTGCAGCCAACTCGACCTCACACTTTATTTGCCACTGTTTTCGGCTGTTGAGCCTCTGCACACTTTGCTGATCGAGCTGCATGCCATGGTGGAGGAATTTTCATATACTTTGTTGATGATTCACTTTCGTTACTGACCCCGGAGGTTGCGCCACGTATGATTTGACCTACTTTGCTGATTCAGTTCTACATTTTAATCTACTGATACTAATATTTTAATAACCTACTTTCACACAGGTACTTTAAATAATGCTCTATACAACAAAGCTAATTATTGATCAAATAAAAACCTGTATTTTATGTATTCATAATATTGCTCTCTTTCCATTTTATCTTTCTTATAGAAAAGCAAATGGTTTATATGAATTAACCTCATATTATGAGCAAAACCCAGCTTTTTTTGCAGGAGTGGGAGTGGAGCGGGAAGCTATCAGCTCATGCTGTGTTGCTGTAGAGCCTGCTTATTTTCAGTATACCTAGAAGCAGAACAAACTGTTCTGAACATTAAAAAATGATAAAAACCTGTACTAAATGAGCAAGGGCTGCAACTCCTGATCTCTCTCCAACTACAAATAAAAATCCTATTTAATATCCTGAGGAAGCAAAATCCACAATAGATAGGACCCCTTCACAATTCCCATCCAATTACAGAGAGAAAACAGTAAGATCAGTGCTGTAAATGTGTAGATGGTGACTGAGGAGGCTTAGACAATTCCATCTCCCCAGATTGTTGAGCATCAGACCCCATATCGCTATTTATATTTTTCATGACCTGGATTTCACAGAATAATAGAATCACTAAAGTTGGAAAGGACCTTCA
>NW_010545530.1:0-10316 GCF_000687285.1 Phaethon lepturus
TTGCTGACCCCTCTCCTTACTTCCCTCACATCTGACCTTTCACCTCAGAACAACGTTTCAATTTTCATTTTCCTTCCCTCCCTGCAGATACCCACAGATTTCCAGCTGTCACAGATCTGAAGAAAAGTTTGAAAATATGGCCTGAGTGGCATTTGCCTGATTCCGCAGCTTGTCTGAAACAAAAGCTTCAACAAGTGCAAGCTGTTCCCCTCCCATTGAAGATAGGGTAACAGAGATGTGTACATGGGAGGACCATGTAAGTTCTCCCTGGAACTTGGGTTTGCTTTACTTCAGCCTAGGAAACAGGAGCGGTGAGGGGGATGTCCACATAGACTGATCAAACAGCATGTCCTTAATACCAAGAGTATGTTGGCCGCGTACAGCGTGTATAGCAATGTCATTGGTGTGAAAGCTAGTAAGTAGTTCCCTCAGCTGAAAGCTAGGGAGGGTTTGGTAGTGTGGTTCTGTTACTTTTCTGTTTATGGACAGATTGCATATGTTACTCTGTGTCCTGGGTGTTAATGAATTATGATTTGAAGCCTATTTGCCAAAATTTATTTAATCAAGAAGTGAAATCCGTTGATGACCCTCGTATCTGTGGATCAGCCTTTCAGATACCCTATGCAGTACAGTTTCTAAAGCGCTGGAGGGTGGGCTCAGCAGCAGATGCAGTACAGTATCTTGCAATACAGCAAAAAAAGAGTTTCACAGTAGAAATGTTTCTAACCTCTGAACAAAAATATTGGGAGAGCACAGTTTGGGGACTTTTATTCTGCACTGGCATACTCTGGTGCTGTTGGTTGATACACCTGTTGGATCAAAGCTCCATTCTCCTCTATTGCATCTGAGATATATTGGTAGTCCTGGTGTCCTCTACCCGGATGTGGGTACTTTCCAGCTCAATAGCAAGGGCGTTTGTACAAGCAGGATGGCAAACAGTGCCTGCTTGTTTTGACTGTAGATTGTTAAAATGCTACTTTGGAGGCTGTGTCATGATGTTGGAATGCGATTCAGTATGAAAGACACATTAAATGTTTTAAAGGGGTATCATGCAGGTCCTTGCTCAGCTGCACGAGGATATGAATGAAAGCCTGCAGGGCACTGTGCTCATATTCCATGTGCACTATGCAGAAATGCAGTTCTTTCAACCTCTCTTTGTAGGTTTTGTTTTCTAAAGTTCCTTAGAACTTCTCTTGCTGTCTTCTGGGCTTTATCCGCTCTTCTCTATGTTTCCCTTGAAAAGCAGTACCTAGAAACTAGATGCTGCAGTTAGCTGAGAACTCAACCTGTGCCAGAAAGAAATCATTCCATGACCTCCATTGTGTATGATGCTCCTGGTAATACATTGTGAGATTGGTCTTACTGTAATAACCAGGGAAAAGCCAGAGGGTTGAAGTGGGGGAAAAAAAAATTCCTAGAAAAAGGTCTCTTGAGGTCAGTTAAATCCAAAGGAACCTCTTCTGCCTCTGAAAAGTGACATGACAGTTATTGGAGGTTGGAAGAGCATTCTGCAGTAGAAATGTTGTGTGCTTGTCCTGTCCTTTAAGTCTTTCCTAGACACTGACTGTCACACTTGGGTACAGGACACTGGGCTGAACTGTGGCCTCCCCAGAAGTTACTATTCATATGACTTGAGAAATAAAGGAGACACAGACAATAAGGATCAAGTGCCTTGTTCCGCTGCTGGTATTCTGGGCAGCAGCTTTGTCTTGTGGCCTTCCTACAAAGAGGAACAATTGAAGTTTTGGACAAATTAGTCCACCAGTCATACTGGACAGCTGTGTGTAGCTGGACTAACATCAGTGAGGTTAATAGGATGCGTTCATGTGTATGGTTGGATGGCCAGTTTGGAGATTCTGCAAAATTGTCTTGTGCCAGACTGGAGTGAAAATCGTGAAAAACGTCATGTGCTGACAGACTAAATGGAAAAAAAGTTAAGTTTTGCTCGCCTGAAATGTTTTCTTTTGTCATCTCTATGAAAAACTGAGAAAAAGAAACAACCAAAATGAAACATTTCAAAATTTAATTAAACTGCACAGAAAGCTCTTTTGAACAAAAAGCAAATGTCTTCAGTGACTGTTCAAGCAGCATGTTTTGATTATTTCGGGTTTTTCCCCCACAATCTTTTTTTTTTTTTTTTTTTTTTTTTTTCCCTTGGGTCTGGAAATTTAGTGACACCAAACCATTCCTAGAAAAAAGGTTTTGGTTTGGATGAATCCAAGTTTTTCAACAACAACATGTTTTGTGAGAAAAATCCCTGCTGCTTCTGCTCATCAATAAAGTTGATGAGTATAACCAGTCTCATGGCTGGCTAGGGACAAAAAGATCCCCCAGTTGGAGAAGTGGATAAATAACTTGGCACAAAGTCCTTCTCTGTTGACTCAGTTTACTTTGTGGACCCGGGCATGATTGTCATAATAAATTAAAGCATGAACATTCCCATTTGTCACTTCACCACTTCCTTTTGCTGCCTTCCAACATGTGGTAAAAACATTAGTTTTAACACAGAGAGAAAAGACCAGATGAGGGGAGGAGAATAATGCTGGAATTAAGGGGAGTGAGGAGAAAGGGGAAGACTTGCAGGGTGGAGTGAAGGCATCACTGAAGTAGACGCAGCAAGCAGTTGCATATTTATGGGCGCGCAGTCGTATTGAAGTCATCAAGGTTTATCATCTCTCTCCGGAGAAAAAAAGGAGATGATGGTTATTTGAGATAACCACCCTCCAAATTCTTAGGGTGCCCCAAAGTCTAAGGGTAGAGAAAGACTCCTCTCAGTCACGCCCTGCCCCGGTATTTTAATTAGTTATGTACTGAACTGTCCACATGTAAGATGTTCCTTGCTGTCTCTTCAGTTCTGCACAGCTTCTCTTCGTTGCTCCTTGCCATCATCTGTGGTAATTTCCTAAAGCTAAAGGAGGATGTGTTCAGATCAGGCCCCTTGTTGACAACGTGTGAACAGATTAATGGCCATCCCATCCCACCTGGCTTCACAGGAATAGACTCGGCCCAAGCGGGCTTTCTGGGAATCCCCCACCGAACTTGAGCCCCTGCAGAAACAGAGGTTTTCAGCTTTGAATAAGAGCAGAGGTGAAATTCAGAAATAGAGAAGGGCGGGTGTGTGTATGTGTGTGTGGTGGGAAGCTCAGAAGAATGTAAGTTTGGGATTTGAAAGCATCACACTCCTGAATTATGATTATTTATTGTCATGATAGCGCCTAGAGGCCCCAGCCTCATTGTGCTAAGGACTCCACAGACATATAATGAAGAGACAGTCCCTGCCTTGAAGATGAATGAGGAAAACCTCCCTAAAGGGGGCTGGGAACAGGTGTGGCATATATCTATCAAGCTGATGGAGCGTGTTTACAAGGTGTGTATGTAAGCGTGTGCAAGTGTAAGAGAGACAGCGAGAGGAGGAGACAGTTGGATGTCAGTTCTCATCTCCCTGGCTCTAAAGAAGGGGTTTGACTTTTAATCATTTTTATTCTCACCTTTCTTCTCCGGTAATGGTTATGCACAGGTAAGATAAGAATTAACAAAAAAGCTTTAGTGATTTTGCTAAAAATCTGGATGCTGAAAGACATGATTCAATAATTCACTCTCTATCTTTAAGCTAGTCACTTCTGCTTAGACTTTTTTCCAAGGTAATTCGGTACCTAGTCATCCCCGTCCCCCCCCTCCAGAATCTATCTTTTTTTAATCTTTTAGTGCTTCGGTTTTATTAAGTCTAAGCAAATAAGAAAGCAAATGAATAAAGAAACAAGTTTTTGCATGAGCAGCAGATTTCACGAAGCCTCGTTTCCCCGTGGACCTGAATCTAGTGTCTTGCAATTCAGACAGCTCGTGAGATCTCTGTCCCTGCTCTGTCCCCCACCACACTGGTGCTGAGCAAGGCGTAAAACGTATTGTTTGGAGCTTTTGGGCAGGGACCTATTGTTGCCGTGCATGACAGGGAAGCTGCTGACTTTTTACTGCCTTTCCTTCAATTGGGAAACTCATTTGAAACCTTTGCCCCTCTGTCAGATTTGTCCAAGGTTGGACCATGGGCCCAAAAGTTACGTGATCAGGAGAGAAACCGGTGAATGTGTTGGCAACGCAGTCATGGAAGACGGGATTTTTTGGGGGGTGTCAGGCTAACACTAGTGATCACTTAGAGCATCCGCCTTGAAACCTAGGGGTAAAAACTGCTAAATTGTGAGGAATGCTGTGCTTGTTAAGGGTTAATGAAATAACTGCTCTGAAGCTCATGAAAGAGAGGGGAACAGAGCATTCTGCACGTCAGTGGGACATGGTGGTTCTTGAGTACTTTAGGGAGAAAAAAGGAGCAGGAGAGAGATGTTTAAATTTTTTTTATTTTAGTTCTTCGAATGATCACCAAGAAGAAGAAACTTAGCTATTCTTAGTTGCATCTAGGGGCTATGCATAATCTTTCCTGCTGAATATGATAGCTTTTATTAAATCCATTACAATTACAGCCTCTCTGCTGCACAGGTTTAGAATATGGAATAAGTAGGGTGCATAATTTCAAATAAATATTTAAGGTTTTGATGCGTGATGCAGTTTTAGACTCTTAAGAGGTAGAATTATATTTAGTTAGGGCTGTTTTCTTTTCATTCACACAAACTTTCCTATCCAACTAATTCATAGTGCTGTATACTTTTTTAAAAAAAAATCTTCATACTGGGAAAAAGATCGTGGCTGCTTTGACCAAGATTTATTGGTGACTTGGGTCTTCTCTAAAGCAGCTGGGTATATAAAGTCAGAAAGAATTTTTCTGAAAGTTGGAACTAATCTTAGGATGCATGCAACTTGAAAAAAATATAAAAATTTTGTCAAAAAAATAGGAGATACAAAATTTGGACAAATTCTCTTGAACAAAGAAGTAGCAAGTGTTTATTATTCCAGAAATTGGATCGTGTCTCTTTGCAGGGGGCACAGCAGTAACAGGAGAACAGGAGATCTGAACATGGCTGTTGCCCTGGATCTCCAGCTAGCAGCTGCTCTTGGGTTCTTCCGTGCTCGTGAACTTCGTCCTCTGCAGTGCTTCCGGCAGCAGAGTCCTCTAGATGAGCGTACAAGGGGTGCCTGAACACGGGCAAGTGGAAGCTCCTTTCCTTGGCCTTGCTGCATCCCTGCTTGGGCAGGTAATGTCTATAGCCACGCGAGAGCGATGATGCCCCTAACCAGCACTGGCCTGAGCCTGTCCATGTGTTGCTAAGAATTTTTTGTTGGTAGCCTTGGCTGTTGAAGCTGACAGCTCTTTGCTGGCCATTCAGCAGCTCCCGAGTAATCTAGTTTCAGTCTCTCACTGAAACTTGCTCACTAAAGAAGTAATGTGGGAGTGCCGTTGGCGTGGGAGGCCAGTGCTCCTAGCCTTGTGGTAGTTGCTTCACAAAACCCACTAGTAATAGGAATACCTGATCCCCAGAGTAGCAAGGACAACAAGGACGGTGTCAGAAACTCCCAGGGGAAAGAGGCAGAGGCAGCTCACCATTTCCCGTGCAGGTTGCCCAGAGAGGTGACACTGGATCTCACAGCTAACCCCATTGCCTCTTTGTGAAGCAAGGATGGAAATTCCTGAGCATGAGAGCAAGAAGGAAAGCCCCCTCTGTATGATTCTGTATTCTTCCTTTCTCTCCCCACACCTGCTCCCTTTCTTCTTCCGTTCTCCCCACCCACCCTTCAGAAGATGCTCTAGGTGTTGGCCTTGACTTGGCTGCCAGTACTCTGCAGAGATGTGTTAATGATGACTGGCAGGTTTTAAAAGCGCTGTTTCAACACCTTGCTGTCACCACACCTCATACTTCAGCAGCTTAGCACATGTTCCAAGGTGTTTAAAGAGCTTCCCGTGCAGCCCTTTTCCAGGCACTAACCTCTTGCCAGGAGCAGTAGCAGCTCCTGACCACACTTTTCTGGCTGCGACCTTGTTAGTATTTGCCTACGACATGTAAATGAGCAGCACGGTCGTTAGCTAGCGAAATGTGTAATGTTTTCCATTGTGTGGACGGCTCAGAGCTGACAAGACCGGAGCCTGTGTTCCAAAGTCTAAAGCAGTTGGCAGGTTTCTCAGTACCAGTTTTTTATGCCCCCAAGTGGGTTATGGAGCGGAAAAAGGGGGTGGAGAGGAAAGGAGAGGGAGGAATGTGTGTGGATGCATGGTGGGGGGAGAGTTAGCAGGAGAGAAGGGCCATTTGCAAGCCACCAGCTTTGAACGTAGCTCGCGTGGGCCTTGTGGTGGTGCTGAAGGGCCTGTTGTACTCGTTTGATTGACTTTAGGCTTAATGCTGCTTGCCACTTACCAGCACTTGTCTTTGCTCATTAGCAGGGGGATTGTGGGCAAATATTTAGATATTCAAGACAGGAAATGTTAATCTTTGCAGTGTTCACTGAATATTTAAATGAGGCAGCAGGCAGTTTTGCTCTGTGTTTGACCTAGACTTACAGTACTGAGGCAGCGCATGAGTCTTGGGATGAATTTATAGTCTAGCACCTCCCTACTACTGGGGTTCAAGTCACGCGGTGAAATTCAGACCTTTTCAGAAAAGGCAGTGCAATCAGTCTACACAAGCCCTACTAAATACAAATGGCGCAGGAGCTTTGATCAGGCCAGGTTTAGGCACAGAGAAGTGCAACCCACATGAAGTTAGAATGATACCGGCTGTGTTGTAGACCCTCTGCTCTGTAGGTAGGAGATGGCCTCGCGGTGAAGGTTGAAGATAATGATGACTAATGATTGCTGATAGACTGGGCACTCGGGGTACTCCTTTTGATAAAAGATGAGAAAAATACAGACATTCTGTTGAGATTTGGACAGGCAGATCTCCCAAATAAAAGTATGAATTAGGAAATTGGAGATGAACATGGTATTCATGTTGGTCTCCTGATGTCTCTCGTACTGATGTGGTGGATGATGGATAGACTAGCTATCTCCTTGGAGTACGAAATGCATTCAGGTGGGGTTAGTCTGCACTGACAGACTTGAAGCATGTAATGAGAAGTGTCTTGCATCACATGTTATTACTCCGAACTTTTCTCTAAATTTACTTAATTTGGGTTTATGTCCCTTTTCACTGCTACTTTTTAGAATTACTCTAAACAACAAACATGGAAGCAGTAAAATCTATTTTGAGAATGTTGCAACTTTATAGGAAAAGAATATTGAATTAAGCAGTTCCTGATACCTGCACTTGCATCTTGATTATTTTGTATCAGAATCAGATCAGGAATGTTCTGTGTGGGATTTATATCCTGTTTGAATTTTGGATAGTTAATATCTACAATAGCTCCTTAGGGAAAAGCTCTAGACTAGGAATTACTTATTGGAGTAATATTGTTGGACAAGGTTAAAAAATAAATGTATCTGTATACATCATGAGAGATGAAGGGTCAAGAGGAGTAAATCTGGTGGCTGCTTATTTAATCCATGTTTTAAGGGAGCATAACCTAAAATGAACATGGTACTAGCTTCAACAAGGTAAAGGAGTAGGTAAATTCAAGCCAGATCCTTCCAGGTGCTGAGCATCTACTCTAACCCGGTTGCATTTCTGTGGATCAGAACCTCTATGTTTAAGGCAAGTCAGTTAACCTGAAATTATTCTCATTTGATTGGATTAATTTACTGGGAAATTATTTACTTATTCCTAAATGCAGTCACTGGCTACATCCTGACAGGGTGAAGCAAAAAACATTTTTACGGATTTTATTATTGATGTTTCTTTATGTTTTCTATCTCTCATATTCCAGTAGCTGCTAGTCAATTAAATATTTCTCCAGTAAATTTGAGGCTTAGAGAATCACCTGAGAGTTGTAGAACTCCTTTTAGTGGGAATTAAAAGCCAGTTACTGTAGGTTTAGGCACATCTGACAGTTCCATGCCGTGTGCTTTCCTCTGTTCGTGGCTGTGCCCTCTTACCTGGGATCTTTTCCTGTTTTCCCACTGGCATTTTTCCTTTTGTCTTTATTACTCCTTTTCTTTATGTCATATTGTTGCTTTGGGGAATTTTGGGGAGGACAGCTAGTTCTTGTTTCGGTCTCCATTTGGCCTTCGCTCAAGGCAGCAGGTCAGCAATGCAAACCACGGTTTTACACCGCACAGGCCAGCTATCCACTGGAAATGAGGAGCAGCAGATGTATTTCACTGAAGCCAACTTATGAGCCAACAGATAGCAGTGACTTTAGTCACAGCCACAGCAGCAGCTTTTAATCACGCCACTGTATTCAAACTGGCAAGCTGGTGGTGATAGGCACAAGTTCCCATGTTTATACCATCTGGTTTCAGTAGTCTTGGCTTTTTTAGATTGTTGGTGCCAGACTGGCAGAGCTTTTCCACGCGTACAGTAAATGGCTGTGTGTGTTTAATTTTTGAAATGCCCTCTCTGAGCCCGCTCTCATTGTCAGCTTTTTTTGTTTTTGTTCTTCCTGACTAACCCTGGCATTGTGTTCAGAAAACTCTGGCTCGTAGCTCTCCGCAGATATAGGGCACTTGCTGCTCTAGGGAGTAACGTGGTAATGGGAGAGAGCATCAGAGAGTCTCCCGCAGTTAGATTTGTCAGCTGCACTCGAGTGCATCACACCCAGCAGAGTAAAATTCCTGGTACCGCTTCTTCCACCGATACTCCCTTGTCGTAGCTTTTCCTCCTCCTCGATTACCTCTGCCTGGAGCCTGGTGTGAGTGGAATGGGGGGGATGGAGGGCAACGTTAAAATAAACCTAGAAGAGCCTAATACCAAACATGCCCACCTGTAGAGTGCAGAGCCTTTGCAGGGAGCATCCCCACCTGCATTATCTGAGGGCTGTTCCCCAGTTGCTGTTTTAAGCCATCTGATTTTGAAATGATGTTAGGTATAGGAAAATAAAAGCATTTTTAACTGGGGCTTGTGCCAAAGACACAGTATAATGTATCTCTAGGTTGAAACAGGCTCCATGTCTCCATCCATCACCTCTTCCTCTGGAGCTTCTGTCTTGGCAGGTGTCTGGAGAATAGATGGCAAAACTGCAGTGGCTTGTGCTCAAAAAAGTTCAAAGGAGCAGCAATCATCCTGGTAACAGGGCAAATCAGAGAGCCGTAGGGTTCCATCAAGAAAGGCTAATGGGGATTTGAATTTAAACATTGTACCTCTTTTTGACGTTTTTCGCTGTGGCTTAAGGTGTGTGTTCCAGTTGCCTGTGTCAGACTGAGAAGTTCAGAAAGCAGATGGGCCTCTGTCCCTCCATGGGACAGACCGCGGAAGTTTTCATCTCTTGTCACTTGTTCAATTGTACCTGTGATGGTTAAAAGAGAAGAGTCATCCTCTGATAGTTTTTAGAAGCTGGTGTGAAACAGATCCACAGATTTCATTGCCGGTACCTAAAGAAGCTCATCTGATAACAAATTGTCGCCGTTAGTGATTCGGATGGGCAGTAACGTGCCCCGGGACAGGTTCAACAGAAGGGCCAGTGCCACTTTGGCCTGAAGACCAATTTAGAGAGGCAGGGGTGTATTCTGTACTGGTGCAGCTGTTCTTCTTTGTAAATGGATTTGCGCAATGTAGAAGAGAAGCAATTCCCTGTGCTCTCTGTAGTCCTCACTGCTGACCTCCCAGCAGGAACTTTTACGTAGCAGTTAATTCAAGTCTACGTGGATGGGGGCTCCCGTCCCCAGGGTTGTTCCTCTCCCGTTCTTTCACTGCGTTATGCTGGTGTTGGTTCACCGATTTGGGGGGTTTTATTGTTGTTGTTTTGGGTTTTTTTTACAAAAAAGAAGAAGGTAATAGTAATTAAAAAACAAACGTTCCCTTCATCCCCAACCAAAGCCAGGAAACAGAAAGCAAACAGACAGTTTGTGATTCTTGATTGCATGTGGCAGGAAGAAAATATTTAATTCATTTTCCAGTGTGAGCTGTTGTGAACTTGAAAGGGACGTTGTCAAGTAATTTGATTTTTCCCACAAAGTGTTGCAACCTATCGAGGAGAGTGTCTTTTTGGTGTGGTATACGCCAAGCTCCAGGAAGGAGAATGCTACTGAAGCAGCGCCAGCTGGCCGGGTTCCCAAACTCCATTTCCAAAGCCAAGGTAATGGCATCAGCAGGGCTGGCATGAGAGTGGAAACAAAACAATCTCAGTGTCTTGACTGCAGCCTCCCTTTGGAACAGCTTCTGTGAGAGGCAGGGGAGGGGAGAGGAGGAGGTGGGAGAAAAAAAAATGTTTGCCCAAGTAAAAAGTGTTGAAAAAAATGTCCAGTGAAGCAAGCTGTTGATGAAATGTGCAGTTCTGTGGAAATCAAAAGACTCTGGGGAACAGTCAGTCTCAGTGAGATATTTCAGCAGGCAAAATCTAAATTC
>NW_010545530.1:10347-48165 GCF_000687285.1 Phaethon lepturus
GGATTTTTACAAGTAGCAAAATGGTAAATGTTGACAGTGTTGAAACATGGTATTTTGATAACAATTCCATTTCATTTTTTTATGACATGGTAAATGTCTAATTTTGAGGTGTACATGTTTCATTCATATATACTAATTTATTGTTAAAGAAAAAGATAGTTGTTGATATCAAAACAAAACCTTTAAGATCAACCAAACAGGCTGTCATTGCCCCAGAATTGTTGGATTTGGGTAATTTTGAATTTTCAGTTTCATGTTCTGATTCAACGCAGCTAAGAAGTTTATTTCTTCGATTATGAAAATTCCTCCAGAAACTGCTTCTAGACCAGTTTTAATCAAGGTGTGCTTTGAAAGTATTTTAACTGTAGACACACAGTTTTATCTTTCTGTGCATTTTAGAACGATAAGAGGACCCACGTAACATCACATAAAAAACACTAAGGTTTTAGCATGGGCCCGTACTTGAATTATGTTCCCTGCCGAGCAATGGGGCACGTTAGCTGGGCTGCAGTCCCGCTGGGGTGTGCCTAAAGGACTTTCTAGTAATGGGAAAGGTTTTCATCCTGCTGGCGAGGAGTGCAAGTGAAATTAGCTCACAGCTATCTGCATCCATCTGTTTGGATTTGTGTAATAGCACAAGTGGCTCCAGGAATTTTCAGGTCATTTTGAGTAGTTGGTGGGACTCAAGGGTGCTCCTTTGGTACTGTGGCTTACTGTTCTTAAAGTGTTTCTGATAGACTGTAACGAAATGACCGTAATGGATTTCCAGAGACTGTTTTAAAAGCCCAAAGACTGCACAGCCATCCTAGCTGCGTCTGCTTAAACCTTCCCTGTGTATCTGCCTCCTCACTGTTCAGGACTGTCTTGCCATTATTTATCTGTATTCTTTCCATGTCAAAGAAACAAAATATAGGTAGAACCAGCACTGTCGATACGTTGCCATGTCTTTGAGCAGTGTAAGATCAGTATAGAGTGCAACAAGGTGCTTGCTTAGATCCACCACTCTCTTCAGCCACTCTGTTTTCAGTCAGTACCAGCAATAACAAATGAGTTTTGTCCTTCATTATGTATGTATTATGAGTTACTATGTTAGATATTGTAAGTTTTATCTTTTGTGATGTGTTGTTGGGCAGAAGCTGAGGGGTTAAGGCACGCTGGAACATCATCCGTAGCATGACACTGCATAGGAAGTGTTGGAATTGGGCAGTGGTAGATACTGGTTTTCTTCCTGGTCCACCTACGAACTCATTTTTGTAACTATCTTTTTCTTCTATATGTTAAGCCATTTACCTCCTCCCTGAGAACATTGGGTAGTGGTGCTTTCTTACTGCATAGTGGTATTGCAGAGCTTATTTGATGTGTGTTTGTGAAGTGTTCCTGAGATGTCAGACTTCGGTAGAAGCTCGAAGTGGTACGCTGTGCAATGACTCCGTCCTCTTTAATTTGCCCTGGTGATCATTCATTGGACATAGAAAAGTTGATATTTTTCTTCAGCTGGAGACTGTTGAGTCAGTGCAATGGCTCACAGCTGGTCTTTACAAGGCAAAGAAAGTTGTGAAACATTTTCCCTTCAAAAAGTCTGTCTTGCAGTCCAGGCAGTGCTAATACAAGGCTTTGGAATGTTCAAGGGTTTAAAACTGAGTATTTCTGGTTTAAGTTCTTTCTGTAGCAATGAGCATCCCAGTTTAATCAAGTCTTGTGTGGGAGAGCTTGTGTGTTAATACGTTTTGAATGTTCTAAATGAATCCAGTGGTGCTGGCCTGGTTGTGGTTAGATGTATTGCTAATACGTAGGTGAGATTACACCACTGAATACTGAAGG
This sequence comes from Phaethon lepturus, assembly GCF_000687285.1. NCBI lineage: Eukaryota > Metazoa > Chordata > Aves > Phaethontiformes > Phaethontidae > Phaethon > Phaethon lepturus. Next base: position 12,169 of record NW_010545530.1, read on the forward strand.
CATCAACACTGTTAGCTGCAAAAGAAAAATAAAAAGTTATTCAGTAGAACTTAGAAATACTATGTAAATAGAGACCTATTATATAAATACAGAAGAAATCAATGTTTCTAGAGGAAAAAGTGGAAAAATAATTGAAGCATCTCTTTCTGTTAGTGTTAGCATCGTTAATATGGCTCAGTAACTTCACCTTCTGTATACGGAAACTTAACTTTGTGAGTGTGGAAAAGCTGTCATTTTGTCTGGAATACTTATTAGCCATAGGAATACATTTGAAGGATGGAACACGTCCCAAAATTCCTGAAGCTTCTTAGAAGCAGAAGGTACATCGGGGGGTTAAAAGGCATCTTTTAAATCACTGGAGGAAGAAGGGAAGCAACTGAAGAGAAAAGGAAAACTTCAGAGCAGCAAAATATTTTTTTACTCCATCTTTCTTCATTTGCAGTGGTTGCTGCTGCAACTTAACTCTTTTCAGGTAATAAAGGTGAGACGCTTGGGTGTCAAGAAGCGGTAGTATGGATGGATTAAATGGATCACATCCAAGAGCTTTGGAGGGATAAAAGATGGAAGGCGTTACTTAAACAAGCATCCTCCATGGCGTTTACTTAGTTTTTTCTAGCTCTTCAACTAGTATTAAAAATGGTAATTTCTAAAAGCTTTGGGTTGCTGTGGTTTTGGGGGTTTCTCATTTTTGTCAAACTTCTTGCAGATAAGAGAAGGCAGGATTGGGACAACAGCTCCACTGAGCTGTACAATTAAGTGCTGCATGTCATCTTGGAAATTACAGACTCCTGGGCTATATTTCAGTACCTGGTAACTAAAAATGGCTTTGTGGTCAGAAAGCCATTGATGTTTGCTTCAGAGGTAGTAGTTATTGGCAGATGCCCAATAAAAGGCCGAACAATTTTATCATCTGTCAAGGAGACAGGGTGGTAGGTTTCAGGACTGCTGCTTTGTTTTATAATGTAAATGCCCATATCTGTTAATTCTGTTCTTAATTAGCTGTATCAGTCTGGGTTTGTTGCTTTTGTTTGATGCTGTGTTTTATCTGCAGTTGACTATTTACTTTTATTTTTTGGAAAGCGAAAGATATAAGAGCATCTCTTGGAGTCAATCTTTATTGACTGCCTGCGCAGTTCCTGGTTACCCTAACCCATGTCAAGAGATTGTGCCCGGGCAATAATTAGTCTGTCACAAGAACTCGTGTGTGAATCTGCTGATCACACAGATATCCCACAGCAGCTTCCTTTGCTTTCAAGGGAGCTGAGCAGAGAGGAAGAACAAACAAGCCTTCTCTGCTCCCTTTTTTTCTCTGCTCTTTTCTCAGGTCACCCACATCTGTTCTCACTGTAAAATAGAGCCTGGCATTTCATTTCTGCTGAGATTTTCTTTAGGATCAGATGTGCACTGAGCCCCCTGCTCAAGAAAGAGCACGTGCAGAAGGACTGATTCATCCTCTGCTTTCTCCTTTGACGTCATTGATTTCAGCATGGTTGGTCCTGATCCTCGTGGGTTTTAGGGTGAGGAGATTCCAGCCCTTTTAACTTGGAAGCTAAAGAGGAATGCCTCTTAGTTTGAATGGCTCCCTGCCCCAGTTCATAGCAAGTGCTGAGGCTGAGGTGTGGTGGTTCTCACCCGGTGTGTCACTAGTGTTTAAAACCGTGGACTGACGCAACCTCTTGCAATGTTCAGGTCTTAGAAGATATTATCAGGACAAACCAAGGTCTTAGAACTCAAGCCCCAACAGGCAGCTAGCAATCCTGATCATCTTCTGAAATGCAGTTAATTGTGCGCCTGCATACACACCCTGTTAATGAGTACATAGTCTTTAAAATTTCAACTTTTACAAATACTTGCAAATTGACCCTGAAATGTCTCTCAACCCAAATAAAAGTGACCTTGGTTCTCTGATTCATGAACTGTTCATAGCTGGGAGTGAATCCGCCTACAGATTTAGGTGTAAAAATGTCAGGTCTCCAAGAGCTAACCCAGAAATACTTAAAACTGTCACAAGAAATATTACCGGCTCTTTGTTTCTTTCCCCTGATTTTTTTACTCCTCTGAATCTCACTGAATCTGTTACGAGGATCCTAATCCCAAGTAAATCCCAAAAAGAGAGCAGCAACTGTGCTGCAGTGCAGTTGGCAGCAAGCGGAGTGAGCTCTCGCATTGCCTGGGAACCGCTGGACTTGCCTTGCTTGTCACGTCATGGCATCTGGCACAGCTGGCTCGCTCTCGCATTGAACTGAGCTGCTGTATGGGCCAGGACATGTTTGGCCAGGCCTGTGACTGTCTTCCGGACATTCACCAGCCCTGTCTCCATCTATCCCTGCATTACCACATTCCTTTCTTTTTTTATGCTAAAATCTTCCTGTCTGTCTCTCTCTCCCTAGCCTCCAACCTCTGTATCTGTGTCTCTGTTCCAGACATCACTACAGTGTGTGAATTATTCCTGAATATGAATTATTTTATTCTGATAATCCTCTGTCAGAGGGAGGAATGTCTTTTTCCTGTTTTTTTTCTCTCCCTCTCCACTTCTCATCTTGCTTCCTTCCCTGCTTTCCTTTATCAATGCAGTTCTTTTGCCTGTCTCTCTCATGATGTGAGCACATTACTCCCGTTAAAGCTAATGGCTTTTACTTGCTAATGGGAGAACTGTTCTCTTCTGTTCTTTGCTCCTTGGCAGCCCCTGAACTTTGCTATTTCCTGTGATGTTTGATAAGTCTGGAAACTCCTTTGGCAAGCACCCGAGCAGCTCAGGACTCTATCCTGCACTGTGTGTTTGAGTGAATAGTCATAGGTCCTCTTTTGATCATAACACCTACACACTTGCACAGTTAAGTCCTGTAAGCCTTGCAGAATTTTTACTAAACATCTAGCTACAAAGCGAATTTTATGAGCCGTATTACGGGTATGAAGCAGCTTTTATTAGGGAGGAATGTGTCAAGGGAAACTCTGCAGGTAAGATTTCCCAGCTGTCTGATGTCACTGCACACTGCATCCTATTCTCAATGGATGTTAAGGTACAGCTCCCGCCACCCAGGCCGACTTCAGTCCCCTGCTTATTGAGGAGTGTTGTGTAGGCCATGGTCAACCTATACTCAACATCACAAGTTCTTGATTTTGCGACTGCCCTCTCTGCGGAAGGGCACTAACTTACTTTGTTTTCATCAGAGCTTTCCAACATCTTGTAAGTGGTACATCAGGCTGGCAGAGGCATAATAAAACTCACTGTAAGCAGTCCTGGCGAGGTGACATCTTTGACATGGGTTTTTCAAATGGCTGCTTGTTGTGCCAAAGAGTCAGAAAGCCTGGAGGAGGCATCTGAAACCTGGACTAAGGGGCAAAGAGGCACTGTGCTTGCCACCCTGTGAGGACAAAACATTCCAGGGTCTGCTTGACGAACAGCTATAGCAAGCAGACAAGTTTTAACATGCCTTTTTACAGCAAGGCCAGTAAAGAGAGTAAGGTCCAATGGATAAGAACTAGCCTGGCATTTGGAAGGGTCAGGTTCTGCCTCTGAGTCTGCCAGTAAACTGCTGGATTACATTGGCTTTATCCTTCACGCTGTGGTTCAGCTTGTTTAATAACATCTTCAAGACGTTTGTGATTGCCTAGTACGTATGTATCTCTGCCATGCTCAGCACGGGGCTCTTGTCTGAGAGGTTTCAGGCTGTAGTTATCTATCGATCAGACCTCTACAGTGAGATGACCATGTAATTCTAAGAAACCGAATGAGAGCTAAAGCTAGAAAGCTGGATGCTCAGCCTGTTTTTTAATACGTCTTTCTTCTCTGCAACTTCCAGTTTCTTTGAATCATTTTGACAGCAGATTGGTAGCCAGCAATTTCCCCCCAGTTTGAAGGGGGAAAAACCCACTTGATCCTCATGCTTCCCTCATTCCTGCAACTTATGGAAGCTGAAGAAGTTTTGTATTGTTTTAAGTATCTTCTCCAAGTAGAAGCCCTGGTGAGGCAGCGTGCACTGGTACTGGGTGATTGAAAGTAGGTAGTGTCTACTCCAGCAACAACAAATCAGGCAGGTGCTAGATGATCACTGTGCACTGTCTGTGTGTTTTGTGATAATCAAGTCTCCAAAGAAAGGAAGAGAGAGAAGAAAAAAAAGCAGCTCCATTTCCTACCTGCCTTTGACTTCAGAAGACAGCAAAAGGGGTTTGTTCAAGAAAAGAGAGAGACCAGCTTTAACAATGTCTCTGAACATGAAAATATGTTTCTGTGATTTTTTTAATCTTTCATGTGATATATTTTTATGGAGTTTTGTCTTACTTTATTTACATATATTATAACCTCCCTACTGAGTAAACAAGAGATGCCCAGCTAAGCAAACAAGCCCAAGGGTGATGGCAGAGGGAGAGAGAAAGGAGAAGAAATGGCGAGAGGGAGAGGAAAAGAGAGGTGGCAATAGGAAAAGGGTAAACAGACAAGCACTAATTAAGGCCTTCGTCACAAGCAGGGAGATGTGCTAGGCTGACAGTCAGTCAAGCAGATAAGGGGACATGAGTTAAAATCTAGCCCCAGGTTTTGAAGGCCCCGGGGCCCTGGCAGACAAGAGCACAGTGAACGAACAGGAAGCCACTGAAAGGTCATTTGCATGAAATGATGTTCAGGATCTTTGCTTTTGTTGTTGCCCTGATGGCTTTAACCCATTCCTGGCCCAGGAAACACACAGAGATAAGACACTTGCAGCCGGTCTCTGTACATGGCTTGAAGGCTTCTTCTGGTGGCATTTCAGGGAGCAGTTCTCCAGGAGGCATATGCCTCATAGAGGGAGAGAGCAAGCTTGTGTTTCCCACTGAAAGATAAGGGGAGCTGAAGTTCCTTGGCAAGCAGAGTGATCACTCTCTAGCACAGCATAAAATGGAAAAATCATCAGAATGGGAGACTCTAGACATGAAATGAGCCACAAGCTTGCCAGGTTGAGGGAAGATGCAGTGACCTGCAGTGGTCAGAGACATTCAGGTATTCTAGACTTCGAGTTTTGTTCTTCTTTTCAAGAGCTCTTGACACAAATCTTAGGAGTTTCCATTGTGGAGCGATGTCAGAATCTATCGTCACTTGCCCTTGCTGTAGTGTCACAAACATGTCATGACTATCAGGAGCATTGTGCAGGTGGCTCCTGTCTGCCCCTTCAGCTGGAATTGAAAAGACATCCAAATTTTTAGTGCTTGTAAAAGAATGGGCAAATTGTAGTTGCAATCTCTTCTCCCTGAGCTACTTTAGGAAACAAGATCTTGCTCAGATCTCCAAGGGAATTCTGACACTATAATTATTATTAAATGGTCTCAATGTGCTTAGGCAGTTAGGCAGATTGTAATTCTTAGTGACATGGCAAGAGAAATGAATGCAGAAGTGCTCACCATTTTCTGATAGGCAGCCTTGCACACTTCTCCCCCTCCCAGCTTCTGTTTAGACATTTGGTAAGTCACAGTCATTACTCTTCTGCTTTTTCTTCTGAAACATAAAAACTGGTTATAGGGAAGCATAGCAGATTAAACAGGGGTCTGGGCTATTGGGCTTCTGGGTTCTACTCCAAACCACTGCCACTTCATTACTGTTTGACCTTCTCCATCTCATGTCAATTCATTGTGAGCAATGTATCTGTCTGCCACAGAAGGGCAATAAGCTTTACTCGCCTCCAAGAAAGGGGATGATTGGAATTATTATCTCTGAGATCGGTTAGAGTGCTCTGAGATCCTTGGGTGAAAGTGCTGTTGAAGGTAAAGCAGTGGTTAACAGTAGAGTAGCTCTGTGGAGTGGGTGGTAAGGCTGGTTGCTGAAACATCAGGTTTAAGGCCGAACCAGTGAGGTCTTGAGAGACGTCAGCCTGTTACAATGTTGAATCACAAAGAAAATTTTGCTGAAGATTTCCCGTGGGGTGAGATCCCTTCAAATAATTTCCAAATACAACCCCCTTTCAGTTCCATATCAGTGCTGGAAAATTTGAACCTGACGTCCATCTTAGGCTAAGACTGAAAGGGTCTGGGCTATTATGTTTGGCAAGCTCTCGTATTTTCCCACTAGAATCAGTGCTGTCCAAAGCAATGCATTCCCAACTCAGGTATGAAGGCATTGGCTCAAGCCCAGCTGTAGCAGACATCTTGTTTAGTGCTGTGATGGTGCCCACTGGCATTTGGTGTAACTAATCTATTTCTCTGCTTCTAGGGTACAAATCATCTTGATAATAGAGACGATTTTTGTTTAAAAGGCAACGAAAAAAGTTGCCAAACTTTTCTTCTGTTTCACTTTGCTTATAGTTTGCACTGCATTCCAATGAAGGCTAGTATTACAGCATGCTACAATCCCATTTAGATAAATATTTTTAAAAGCTACTATATGGAATCGGTGGAGATGATGGCGTGTAGAATTACAGGTAATTGTTCTGTGTCGTGAATACAGTGTCATGATTGTGAATGGACTTTTCTAAAGCAGGGGCTATGAGCACATGTAAGAGTAGCAGAATGTAGATAGCCTTTGGCTAACTGCTTATTGCTTCTGCTCTCTGTAGAATTTTAAAAGGCTACTGTCGTCAAGTAATTTTTCTTCTACTTCACAACATGTAATAGCTTCGTTTAGAGCCTGGAAATTATTTTATTTGCCCTTATACTCTGGACAAACAGCGGTTTCTTTTTCTTGGCCTAACATTCCATCGGGAAGATAAACCCAAGCCCTGCTCAGAGTGTTTTTGCTTTAAATTCCACATAATGTCAGTACTAGCATCAGCCTAAGAGGAAGAGATTCTAAAAGTGTGATTAATCTGTTCAACATATGACCTTGAAAGCTGAGCAAGTGAAAAGCAAATATTGATTATTAAAGGTGAGGTCTAGGGTTTGGAAAGAAACTTTGTGTTGGTGTAGTAAGAGAGATCAGTGAATTTGTACGTTGAGAAAAATCATTTGTATGAAAGAAGAGCCCTTGTGCTCGTTTAATGAGGAAATATGTGTCATTCCATTCTGTGTTTTATGAGAACATGCCGCTGTTGAAAGACAACCCTGTAAAAGTCCTACAGTGTAATATCTGAAACTTACCCTATACCTCGGGGCAAAATGCAGCTGGAATTGCAAATTTTCCTTCATGCCAATAGCGTAGACGGCTAGGACAGAGGATGTTGCGTAGACTCTATAAAGCAATGTGGAAGAAACATTGCCCACTGAATTTGGTTATCCAGGGGAAGAGTGAGTCTCCGAGAGGAGCGCAGCCCTGTGTGCCAGCCTTCACCTTCCCGCGCGGTGGTGACCTCTCTTCCCAGAGACCGCGTTGCACCTACTGTAAAGAACAGCCTAGGCGTTGAGCACAGCGAGCTGAGCGAACAGAGGGTAACTCCTGCTTCCAGCAGGTTTGAAGTAACAATGCCAGTGGAATGGAGGAAAACGTCTGCCAGCGGTGGCAACGGAAGTTGCGGTATTTTTCTGTCCTCTCTTTGCAGTTCATCTTTAGTACCAAATGTGCCTAAAAACTTGCAATTCTAGGTCAGGGAGGAGGGCAGCCAGATGTTTGTTCACTCCAGAGGATAGAACGGACCATGACTGTGTTAAAAAAATACAGAGAGATTTCAGACTCTGCGTTTTTAAATTCTCATTTTAAGGCAAATCCAGCCTCCGCTATGCCAGTGTGGTGTGTTACATGCCGAACAGTGCGGCACAGGGTCAGAGAGGTTTATTCACTGCAGGGAGCAGCTTGTGATTTCCCAAAGCCCAAGCAGGCAATTTTTCTCTCTTTCTCTCTTGCTTTTTTTTTCCCCCCCCCTTTCCGCCTGGGAAGGATGCAGCATCACAGACCTTGTCACCCGGAGCTTAGAGGACAGCAACCATATGCCTTCCGACCTCCCCTTGCTTTTCTGGGAAAGATTCAGCCTGCTGGGCATTTTCTATCAGAATGGTTAAGAGGCGGGGGCTGGGACGAGGCCCAGGCCGCGTTCCTCTGGTGCTGTGCATGATGGAGGCAAGGGGGAGGGTGAGAAGGGGAGCGTGGCAGGAGGAGGAGGGTGAGGAGCCCGGGCTGCCAAAGAGGAGGAGGAGGGATGGAAGAGAGGCGAGATTGGCATCTTCATGTGCATGAGGCTGGCCAGCGTCAGGGCAGCTTGATGAGCCTGCAGGCTACTATCTCTCGCAGTTGTTCTGATTGCAGTGATGGGCTTGTCTGGTGGCTTGGACACCAGCTTTCATTATCATGCTCTGCAACATTCCCAGTGGCGGGAAAAGAAGGGAATGGAGGAGGTAAAGAAGCCCTGGAGATACATACACACACACATGCACGTACACACACACAGATCGGAGACAAGAAAGGGAGAGAAACAGCTTTGGCTCCAGGCTACTGATTTTGTTTCGCGACACTTGCTCCTTTCCCACTTCATGTGCTGCTCTGCTGTGGCACCTTCCCGGCACGGCTGTAGCAGCTCTCCACAAAACAAGAGCGAACCCAGGGTGGTAGGGGCTTAGCAACTGCTGGGTTGACCCGGTGATTTGAAGCCATTTTAGAAACAATTCCATACGCTTGCAGCAGCACACAAACACTCCACCGTGTCTCTGCACTCACCAAGGAGACACACGTCCACGTGCTTTTCTCACAGATAGGCACACACGTCCTCTACGTGCGTCTGCACTTACACTCCTTCTGTGGTCTTCTGAATACTCAGACTCGCCTTATTCCCCCAGCCTCTCCAACGGTCTTGTCTTACTATCAAGGTAAAGGAATCTGGAGGCAGAGCTATCGGAAGGGTGGTCTTAGAAGAGACGGCATGGCCCCTGATGTTGCGCTATTACTGCTGAGGCAACGGCTTTCACCTCAGTTGCGCTACAGGCAAAAAGTACTGGGACAGTAATATTCTACAGGCAGCATCAGACTGTTCTTGTCTCTTTTTACCTCAGTTGTAACTTTATTCCCTGTGAACTGGGTGTTGCTGTCTGAGTCACATGTGGCGGTTGTGGCAGCAGCAGTTTTGATCTTTGCCATGTTTTTTTTTTTTTAATCATAACCAACTGCCTGACCCCAGGGGAAGGGGAGGAAACTGCTGGTGGGCAGGAGACTTGAGTGAACCAGGACAGTTACTGAATATTGCAAGACTCTTGTGGTAAAATTGTGTGACACTCTGCTGTGGCTGCCCGTATTTTGTATCTTGTGAGGGTCTTGGGGATTATCAGGCGGTTGCCTTCACACCAGCACCGGATTGTTTGGGGGCAGGGAAGGGTTCTGCTGACTTGATGCTACTTGGCTGTTAGCATCATTTTCCTTTATTTTGCTGCTTCTGCTAGAGCTTCTCTGCTGGGAAGTTTAGTTCAGCTGTGAGAGTAGAAAGGGACTTTTGAGTGAATGTAATTTCTTGGTTACTGTCTCTGTTTCTGGCCTGAATACACACATATGCACACACATGCACAAACATACACATACTCTCTATCGCGCACACACACGTACACACTCGATTTTCCATACCAGGGGATGTTGGAATGCTGTGGCTGGCTGGAGCCACTAACTGGATTAGCTGGTCAATCCATCCGGAGCTCCCAGTGGGAAGGATGGACAGGTTAATGATGAATAACAGCTTGTCTGAAGCAGCAAAATGGATTATGTTATCAAAAAGAAGGGAGGGAAATACCTTTCTTCTCCTTGCAGACTTTTGCCTGAGACAGGGGGGACTGGTTTCAAGAAGGTAAGGAAAGAGGAAATGGTTTTTGAAGAGGCAGTGATTCTTACTGTGTTGCTAAATACAGTTGTCCATCCTTTTTCAGTGTATTTAACTGTATCCTGTTTTCCTATTGACTGTTCCTTTATTTCCTAAATCTTCATTTTGAAGTTGAGAGCACAAGGGGCAAGACACCTCCCCATCGGCTTTCTTAGTGACATGACGAGGGGGAATTTTTTTTTGTTCCTCCTTGTCCTTCTTTTGTTGTGCAAGATGTAAACCACTTCCAGAAACATGCCTTGGTACCGACCCTCAGGACTTGGCTAGTACATTGGGGCTGAAGCCACGGGGTTTTGCAGTGTACTTTCCTATCCATCTCTCAGGCTGAGATTTGACATTGACTGATGGAGTGAAAACAGTCACTTGTTTAATAAGAGCTATGCTGAGATCAGGCAGCTTCATCGAGGATTCAGCAACAGCTGTACTTCAGATTTCAGCAGAAACTGAAATGCTGGCGAGAGGAGGAGCCTCTTTATGACTATCGATAGGCTTGAACGAAGTTGCATTTGCTGATGTATTTCTTAGCTAAGTGGCTGAGGAAATAAAAATAGCTTTTCCCCTCTGCCCTCGTCCTGTTGCATAATGTTTCCTGCACAAAGCCAAATACACTGGAATGAGAAGGGAAGACCCTTTCCTTTTTCTTTCTGGTTGCCTTATCTATCTACAGTCTTGCCAATTGTATTGCAGGCTTGCAAAAAGCATAGGAGTGCAAGTGCTCTGCTGTGAAGTGCTAGCTTCTGGAAGCACTTTGTTATGAGAGAGGCTCAGAGCCTCTGTTTCTTTTTTGGGGTCTTTAGTTGGGTTTTTTACTGTTTGCTTGTTTGGGCTTTTTTTAATTAAACTTATGAAAAGTAAGGTTATGTTTACAGGGGAAATGCTTTTGAAAAAATGACAGTCCTCAAGCCAAAATTTCATAGTATATTTCAGATATAATGATTTTTTAAGGTAGGCTTATGACTTCCGAGGGTCTGCTTTGGGATTAGTGCTGCTAGGATGAGCACACATGGCATCAGGGTTGGAGTCCTGATTCTGCCTCAGATTTCTGTAGTCTTGGATAAAGCACTTAGCTGGAATTGTACTCTCTCAAAAATGCAGAAAATAACAGCTAATTTATGTAACATGCTTAAAAATAACACAAGACTAGTGTCATCTTACTAAGTTCCCCTCAATCCTTAGCAAAGTAACATAAGCTGCTTGTAACTTCAGTTTATCATTCTTTACCGTGAGCTTTTTATCTAGTTCTTCTGGTTACCTCTTTCAGAGGATTCCCTCCTGCAATGTGTGCTTCTCCAAGGCCTGTGTAAGTTGCTAACTAAATACCTAGAGAGGGAAAATAAAAAGCATAATGTGTTTGCAAAATATTCAGGAGTGGTTTCAGTAACAAGAATTACTAGTTAAGGATCCCAACTGATGGTGCTAGAATGGGATGGAAACAAAGAACCTGTCTCCAAAATGGGAGCAGACACAAAGACAGGTTCTTTGCTGAGTGTGTTCATTATCCCTTTGGTGCAAGTGCTAGTAGCTTTTGACCGTTAAAATGTGAGACTGTTTCTAGTACTGAGTGATCCCATCGGCCCCCTTGCTCCCTACCGCCTCCTCCAGCCACTGCTGCCGGAGCCCGAGCGATAGTGAGACCCTTTCTTCTTCCCAGCCACACTCTTCCTCATACCTGATCCTCACAGCTGCGGCAGACTGGGGCAACGGTGGCATTTCCCGCTTCAGCCTGTGCCCTCTATCAAAAGCATACAAGTAGCGTAGGAGAAGACAGTGGCCTATATGCTTTGTATGCAGGCTGTGAGGTTTGAGGCTGCAATAAGAGAAACCCTGTGTGATGAAGGGCTGCCACCCAGTCTGGGAAACATGACTGAGTTATCAGAGGCTGATTTAGGGAGTCTTCAGCAGCATCTGAAAACCACTGTACTATAGACTCTTCTGCCATCTCATTTTATGACTGCATCGTGCCTTGACATCAGCCTCCCATCCTGTCATACACTACGTGGTCACCCCCGGACCTTAAGGTAGGAGCTTGTTTCTGCTCTCACGGTGTTAATGACACACTTACGTGTCTGGAAAGAAATGGTCTTTGAAAGAAAGTAGTGCAGTGTCAAGCAGCTCAGGGCCAAGACTCCTCCAGCGACAGCGATGTTGTAAGAGGGGTTGAGGAGCGCGGGGTGAGGTCCTGAGGGACCCCTGCCTTTGATCCTGGGCTGGAAGCGTGTTGTGCTCTGCACAAAGCACAACGGGCAGGGCCCAGAGCGAGCTGCAGAGGAGACCTCTAGCCAGAAGTGTGCATGCTTCCGTGCAGTATCTAGCATAAAAAAGGCCGATGTTCTTTATAGATTCTTTGGATCAAGGGTAAAAGCTATAATTAATAACAATAATAATAACAGCAGCAATAATAAAAATAATTCTGGTGCCATTAAGCTGTGACCTGAAAAAGAGAACCGCTGATGAGAAGCCGTGGGTCTGATCTCTCCCCCTCCTCCTCCTCCACGCACATCTCTATGCTTATTTCTCTCTTTCTTATTTTTCTTTTCTTTCTAATAATTTTTTTTCTACTCTGGACATATCCTTGAATCCTGGCCATTCCCCCAGCTTACGGGATTCCCGTTATACACGCTTGATATTTAACAGCTTTGGCGTCTTCCATAGCTGGGAGTGAAAAGAGAAAAAACAGCTCAAAAATGTAATGGAGCAAAATCTGCATACTGAGCCCTGGTTCCATGTCCCTTTACAGTGTTTACTTAGATCTTAAAAGCTACGAGCTGTGGCATCTACTCAGACTTCATCAGCCCATCCTGCCCTGATGCTGGCCTTGGAGACACTGCCAGCTCCAAGTTCCCTTCTGCAGCCCCCTCCTTAGGCCGGGAGATTTTGTGGGTCCTGTGCCGCCCCATTCCTTTCCAAGTCTCCTCTCTTACAGCCACCTTTCCCGCAGACCGTGTCCTTCTGCCACGGGAGGAGGCTGGGGGGACTGCTTGTGCATTTGGGGGGACAAAATATATTTAGTTTTCTTTATTCAGAAATCCCCGATTGTGCCCAAAAGCGAAATTTGCCCCGACATGAGTATCTATTTTAGTTGCTCAGTAAGCTGTCGGGCATCTTCATCATGTGGCAAGATGTCGGTGTGCTCCGTGCTGTGCAAATGGGATGGGGAGTTGATCCTTCTCCCCGGAGATCCTAACAGCTCTGTTTATAACTGTGCGTACATGGATGTTTTAAAATTGTTGTCATCATCTTCATATAAAAGAGAATATTAGGCCGTGAATGAGTGGAATAGTTGGGCACAAACTAAGCACTTCAGAAGAACAGGGTAAAATACCTTGTCTGAAATCCCACCTCCTTACATGCCAGCCTAGTTCTGCTGCCTTAAGGAATCCCTAGAAATCCCCATGATTCTGAGCTGTTCTTAGTGAAAAGGAGTCGGGGTCTGCCTGGCAGACTTGTGTGTCATGACCAAAGCAGTAGCCATCCCCTGCCTTCTCTCCCACTAGCTTTCTGGAGATATTTCTGGTTTTTCCCCCCTTTCTTTCTTTTTCCCAGTGGATGTGATTTTTGTGGACATCAAGGGAGCAGCACAACATTCATGGTGACCTGTGTGTTGAAGTTATGATAGAACTGGAAAAGTGTCTTGAATGTTTAGACAGCCCGTTTGATCTCCTTCCTTTACCTGACTAAAATTTGGAAGTCAAAGTCTGAGCACTGTAGTGTCATTTCCTGTGAGTCAGTGAGGACAACCAGACACTTCCAGAGGGCACTTCGTGTGACTGGTCTTAGATGTTCATTTTACCGTCAGGTAAATTGCCCATTTACCGAGGCTATAAGGAAAGCACAGGGGAATTAGCTCTGAATTATACACCTCGGTTTTAGACATCTAAGTTAGATCAGCTTTAATTTCCGTAGCAGATTTGAAAGTCTTACCAGAAACTTCTCCTGATGAAGAATGTTCTTTTCTGTCATCCAATGTCTGTCTTTCCCTATCCCCATCTTTTACACCTGAGATAGGTCGGGCATTTCTTTTTCATGGTAACACATTTAAAGCTCATGGAAGCAAATACGATTACGACGCAATGCTTTGTTACTGAATGGGAACCATTGCTACATATTACCAGTGAGACTTTAATTTTTGTAGTGTGAAAGATTTTATATGGTTTGTGACAGCATCCACAGTTTATTAAACAGATTAAAAATGCATAAGCATCAACGTGTGAGACAGCTGTGAACTCATGGGTATTAACAAGAAGATTCCCTTAGAATCATCTGTGGTTGAGCATAGGGAGATGCTCTTGATTCTTTATGAGTATCCTTTGTGGTCCTTGCTGTATATCCACTTGGGTTTTTTTCATTATCTCTGACCCAGCAGCACAAAAGGAAATTATCCTCTCTGATACAATTTTCTCATCTGACAGACTCCATAGAAATGTCTCAAAGGTGAAAATTCTGGTCTGTTTTCCGAAACAATTTTCCCCTTGCATTAAGGGAGAAGCTCTGGCTGAAGCCCTGTTCACCTGCAAAGAAACTTCTCCGCAGTGCTGTTGTCTCTGGGTGCCACTGAGCTGCAGATATGGCTTTTTGGATTTGTTCCATGCCATGCCCAAGAGTCATGGCCCCGGGAAAGGCTTGCTTCCCTCAGTTTGGGACTCATCTATTTGAAACGCCATTGCTGACCATAGCTATCAAGGCTGGAAGATCAGGATCTCTGAAGTTTAACTCTCTCCTCTCACAGGATGGCTCTGAGCATCAGCCCATTAAATGACTGGGGGCAGCTATCTGCACTGCACTGATCGAGTCTCCTGCTTAATGACACCATGAAAAAGCAGCAACAAATAAGTGCTTAAGTCCTTTTGCACAAGCTGCTGCCAGACACCGCTGTCCACTGGGACTGGAGAACCCCCTGTGTGCTTGGGTAAAATTACTGATTTCCATACTGGAAGTAGGGTGAGAATTGGGCTCACTGGGTTAACCCCCTTCCTTTAGTTGCACCTTTCAGTTTGCTAGATGTTCACATATTTATAACTCTGTATAAGCAGGTCAGCATATTCTTCAAGGGCCATTATCCTGCTGCTCCCTACAGCGTTGGGTACACAGCAGGGAGTTGCATCAAGGAAATACATTAAGACGAATCAGCAAGAGAGAAGGGTACCTCTGGGCCAACTCCCTGCTTCTCAATTATTTATACTTCATAATTTCCAGCAAATCACTGGCTGTTTATTGGTGCTCATCTATAATTGAAGAGTTTCCTAGATCACTGGCCAGCTTTGCTTAAGATGTAGCTGGCTGTGCTTTTGAAAGCTGTTACGAAAACCCCACAGGGAAAGGCAGGGTCTCAGGAGTGGCTGGTCATCCATTGAGGATACACCCTTTTAATTTTTGGCTTTTGTGGGCACCTGGGACTGGTAGGTTTCCAGCATGTGGTTTACCATCTCCGTTTGACCGCACCACATCGTGTAAGATGCCCCTGGCCAGGGAGTATTTCAAGGATTCTGCCTTTCCAAGCCATTGCTCAGACAGTGTGCTGCTTGTTCTGCCAAAAAAAAAAAAAGTGGAAGGTTTTGATGTTCCTAAAATTCTTGAAGAGGCCATGAAAAAGGGAGCTACTGTTCTGAACTGAGATGAAAAGCCAAAGCCTTGAAAACTTTCAAGAGCTTAAAATCTTAAGGGACAAAATCGAGTACATACTTAAGCAGGGGACAGAGTTGGCTTTGCGTACTTTGGATGGCTCCTTCGTCAGGGCTGGCTGGTCTTTCTCCAATAACATTTTGACTTAGTTTCTTTCTTTTAATTTCAAAACAAAATTCTTTCGGCTGAAGCAGTTGAACGTTTCTGTTTAGAAACACTAGAATGGTCTATTTTGAAAAGTTTTTTCTGTTTTTGTTTTCAAATAAAAAAATTATCTGTAACCAGCCACTTCAGTGTGAACAACTTCCCATTTGAGCAACTAGGAAATTCTAATGAAAAAATGTTTTGTTGAAATGTTCCCAACCAGCTCTATCCATCACTTCCTTTCACTACTACCCAATAAAAATAGCTCCCACATACCGCTGTAGTCAGGAGTGCCATGTTACAGAAGAAGAAATAACTAAGCCAACAAAATGACTCACATTCCAAAGATAATATATAAGGTAGGGCCTAGCCAACTGGTTAGATTCAAATTAGAACCAGCCTCAGCCTTCCTGCCTGAAACAAAATGATCACAAAATATGGTCTGTTGTTATTTTTTGATGTTTGCTCATTTTATTTTTGCACACTTCAATTCATGATCCCACTTCTGACTTAGTGGAAGTGGACATGCTTTTAATGCTATAGAGGCTGCTGTTTCTCCTTATTTTTAGCCTAACTAAAAGCAGGAAACACGGACTGTGGCAAGGGAATTTGTTCTTGTAAAGAGATTTTTTAGCTCTGTTTCGCCAGCTTGGAGTTGGGATACTCTGGTTAAAGTATGCGTGAAGATCTAGACCCCTGCACAGTTGAAGTTTTACACTACTGAGTTTCCCTTTTTGAAGTGATGTATTTTGAAGTAGCCAGAATTGTGAACCTGGCAGAAACCAGCTGATACAATTCTGAGATTTGTAATGCATGAGCATAAAGAAATGGACCACTATGGTCCTGTATGTCCTTGGAGCCTGAAATACCCTTCTTAGTTTCAAACATGTAATTCAGAGACACAAAATTTCTAATTTTATTGTTGTTATGACATACTGAACTAATACCCTGAAGTTTTTAGCTCGTTAATTCTGTTGATCTTCACTAAAACACTCGTTCCAGCAGAATGAGTCCTTCGTATATATATAATTTTTCAGTCAGGTTGGTGGCGCTTTTAGGAGCAGCTCATGGTTTAGGGTGAATGCATTTTAAAGCAATCTATAAATCTTTATGATCTTTGTTTTTCTTTCTCTTGCATGCATACTTGGCAAGGATTTTCAGTTTGCATCATTGAAAATTTGATTCACCTATGTACAATGGGTGAGATTTGTCCACATCTGAAAAGCCAACATCAAGCCTTTTGCACCTTTTAAATCTTCAAAATAGGACTGAACCGGGACATTATGGTTTGCCAAACTGTTGCACTGCCTTCCCCTGAAGCTGAACTGAGTTTCAGCCAGGTGGAATGAAGGGGGTGGTGGTGGAGGATGAATTACTGTGACCTTGCAATGTGCTATGGAAGAAAAAGGTAATTTGGGGGTGGCAGTACTGATTTTTGCTTTCTTTTCCCTGTGGCTTTGGTGCTTTAGATGGCTGCTTGGACTATTGCATCCCATTTTGGGCAGCCTGTTATCAAAATCTGGAAGCTTAGAAGAAAGTAAATTAACATCAAAAGTCTACAGAGACCAACTTAAAGGGAAAGGTTTTGAGTACAGTAAATTTAGTTCAGATGAGCAGTATGCAGCATGGATGGAGTAAGAGGCCAGCACTTGGTGGGCATGCACACAAAATAGAAGAGTAATGAAGAGTATATGCGAGCACAGCTGGGAACAGTGACATGAAAGATGTGAAAATAGGAGATTTTTCTGGGCGTGGATTTGTCAGCAGGAGAAGTCAGTGTACTAATTTTGAATTTTCAAAGGGAGACTGAACAAAATCCTCGATGGTGTGGTGGGCATGGCCACAGTGTCACACTGTAGGAGAGAAATACATATTCTCTGTCTCTGGCTTAGTTTTGCGACATCTCATGAGAGCACGAAGAATTGGGATAGCTGAAGCTTTGGGTGTTGGGTTAAGATCCGAGCTGTGCTTCAGCGACAGCGTGTGTGTGGTAGGGCAGCGCTGCCCAGGAGCTGCAGGCACTGCCGTGGCAGGGTGGCACGCGCCTGCTCCGACGAGCAGGCCAGCGCAACGCAGTGGACTGCGCTCCATCGGAGTTCCCCCTTGATGTCTGTCCGTCTGGCCTCTCCCCTTTTTCTCTGGAAAGAAAGGAAACTGCTGTTTTACACAGCCAGTGATGGAGCAAATGCCTTCTCCTGACGGCAGCCAGCTCGCAGCCTGCAGCCACTGCCACGACTGCACCGCTGTCACGCAGGGCAGGCACATGTCCTCGGTGTGCGTGGACCTGAAGAGTCCCAGGCTGCTGCCACCGCCTTTCTGAAGGAAGGAATGGGAGGAGAAAACAGCCCTGTGGACACTTCAGGGTTGCTGTGCCTGAGAGAGGCAGGGGCAGGGTCTGAAGAGGCCGGAGGCCTGAGGTGCTGCCATATATGTGTGTGGGACGAGAGGGATGGAGGAGCGGTGCAGGTGAGGAAGGGAGAGCCTGAAGATAGGACTAGACCCTTTGCCTTGGATCTGAATAAATCAATCCAGACAGGGTGAGGGCATGGGGCATTTCACAGGAGAGATGTCAAAAAACCTTCTGTGCCATATACCTTTGGGTCCCGCTGGCTTTGAATCAAGCCTGGAATCGCCGTGACGAGAGGTGCTTGGTGGTGTTTAATGCTTGGCCTTTATTAAACATCTTTGCTGCACATGAACTTAGTGGTTCCTAGGGACACTCGGGAAAGTGAGGGTAAGAAAGCTGGAAGCTGGGCATTAAGGTGGGTGCTGGGAGTGCTGCAAACTGGCCTTAGTTTGTTATAGGCGAGTCCCTCCTCCAAGCTCTGTAGTTACACCAGTGACTATCCAAGGCCTGTGGAAGTACCACAAGGAGCGGGATGCTTTTGGAGACGCGCTGACCATCCCTGAAGTGTCCGGCAGCGCTCTCCTTTGCCCAGGTACGGGGAGGCTTTTTAACGCTGTTGTTAAATGTCCCAGGCAAATGTACTGATCATTGAAATGATCTAGGAAATAAATAAATAAAAGACGTAAGAACAGCAAATGCACCCTCCCAAGATAGCTTTTATGTAGCTAGAAAAGTGAGGTGGTTTCCTGTTCTAAATATTTAACATGATGCTTATGATATGTCCTCTGGGGAAAGAGATGCTTGAAAGCTAATGTTTATGAAGTAAGTCTGGAGGGATGGAAAGGGGAGGGAGGGCACACTAACTAGGGAAAAAAAGGGGAGGAAAAAAAATAAAGAACCTCAGGAGATGTCCTGATTTATGGCTTTACTTGCTGGAGAAAAATCTCTGTTTTGTTAAAAAGGTTGCAACTGATGGAAAGCAACTTCAACTCAGCTCCTTTTGAAACCAGAAACCTGTTCCCTCAGTCCAGACAGGATCTGAGTCTGGGCCAGCCGGAATCTTTTACTAGCTGCTGCCTTCGTGCTTTCGAGCCCTGCAGAAGGCGTATGTGTCTACGCATCACGTGAGGGCTGGAATGATGGTCCGATGTTTAAGAAGCTGAGCTACGTTTCAGAAAGGAGGGGTGAGTTCAGTTTCCTACTCTGCCAAAGGCTTCTAGTGTGATATTTGGGTGTTTAATCTTCTTTTGTCTCTGTTCCCTGTCTGGGAATAGCAACAATTTCCTGATTCACTGGGAGATTGAAAATAAATCACTTTATTGTTATATACTTAAAAAGTAAAGGCCTGGATTGCCGTTATTTCAGGAGGGGTGACTGAACTCCCTGTGAAGCACACTGAGTGGATGGTATTTTTCAACCCAGTTCATTAAAAGTAAACCCATGCTTGGTTTGCTTTACCTTAGTAATTCTGTACGTAAACTGCAGCGATTCAGGACCAGCTTCACGTATGGCTTTGCCATTCCTGCCCCAGGGTGTAAATCTTTCGGGGGAAAGCTGTAGGTCAGAGAGGTGGGAACACCGAGTGTTCCCGCTACTCTGATTTTCAGTAGTGCAAATTATTGCAACTTTATATACCGACTGTGTCTAATACAGGGTATGTAACGAAAGAGGCTGCGTTTGGAGAAGGTTAGTGCAACTCCTGCTTATTTTACTGCAATGTCTTCAAGGTCCTCAGCAGAGCCCTTGGCGGTGGTTCTCTTGGCACGTGCTGCAGAGCGCGGCGGGCCTGGGACTTGGGACTGCAGGGGGCTGGAAGGTAAACGTAAGAAATTTCAAACATAATCTTGCCACAGTGAGTTTCATCTTAGACTTTGGCACTGAATGTTGAAGGTTTCAAAGAAGTCAGAGGCCAGGTACAAAAATCCCATGTCTTAATCGATACGTTAGGTTTCTTCAATGCATTGTGCTCAGCCTGGCTGAAAGGCCGGCCATTTGTTTCAATTATTAAATACAGATTTATGACCTGTTGTTTTTCTTGGAAATGGAACCAGCTTGGGACCAGTTTTCTCCTTGCAAATAACTCTGTTTGGCTGTAGTCAGTCCATGCAGGTAGAAATGTGTCAGTCACGTTGATAAACATCCAGTTTCCTACTCCATGTTCTCTCTATCTTTGTGACTCTGACCTTTCTCACCGAAGTGTAACAGTTACACATCCCTTTTTCTGGGATTACTGTTTTTGCACAGGACCAATCTGCATTTGATGGCTTTTCTTTGGCATGCTATCAGCAAGCTCTTAAATAATTCTCCAGCAGAGAAAATCGCTGCACTGTGACGGGGCAATCCTGTTTTGATGACAGGCAGGTCTCGCTGGTCCAGCATGGGAAGCGCTGATGATATTAGGGTACTTTCTCGCTCTATTAGGGTACCTTGTTGCTCTTTAGAAAGAGCTGTAACAACTGTATTCTCCCAGTAATAATAATACAGATATTTTCCTTTTATTTAGGTATTCATGTATGACTTATTGAATAAAGCCATTTTGGTAACCCTTGAAACACTGATGGTTGAAAAAGGGATTTGAACTTGGTAGATTTCAGATGGTTTGGGTGAAATGTATCTGACAGTCGAAGTTGATGATGTGTGCTCCATGTGCATCATGTTTACCTGTAGCAACTCGTTCACAGTAAGAAGGCAGGGCAGGGAGGCAATATTCTACTACTTCTTCCAACTAATCAGTGGAGCTGCTTCTTCAGGAGGAAGTGTGAAGAAGGTCCCTTCTTTAAACCTAGTTGATAATACACAAAGAAGGTTGTTCTACACACGTGGCATTTAATTTTTTTTAATACTCCCCTTTGCCCTGAAGTTGTGAATCTCTTAAATTCCAACATGAGAAATTACTAAATGTAAGAAAAACAGCAAACTGTTCCCCTCCCTGCAGCCCTACCATACACACACCTCCAAAACTTCACATTTTACCTGAGCATCTGGAGCATTGAGCTGAGGGGAACATGGTTTTTAAAGTTTTTTTTTCAAACAAAAAATCCCTAACTCTAATCTACAACCCCCTTCAGACCTGCCTCTAGGGAGAAACCCACCAATTACTATTTATTTTACCAACCTAGAGTGATTTGTGGACGTATGTAAGAATTATTTACGGTTTCATGCAGGAAAAACTTTCAGCTCCCTATTTGCCCTTGTAAGTAATGAGTTGCCTCAGGGGATCAAAGGTCAGATTTTGGTTTTAATGCCCACCTCCTTTTAAAAAATAAATAAAGTAATCTATGTGAAAAGAAGAAGAAAAAAACTAACAGTCTGAAAAGGCTCCGACTCCTGCTCTGCTTTGATGTTTTAGGTCTGGAAGGGATCATAAATTTGCTGGTGTGAGATAGAGTGATAATAAATGTAGCTTTTAACTGCTGGGTTTTTAGCTCACACAGCATCCATTATCACTGGCAACTGCAAAGGGAATGTATTTTTTTTTTCTTGTTGCTCTTTAGAAAGATAAATATTCACCCCACTATCTGCTGATGTCCCAAAAGCTCAAATGTAGCCTCTCCTTGTGATCATTCCCCAACAACTTTCATTCTTGGTCAAAATGATTCAGTGGTGTTGATAAGAGTCTGGCAGGGCTAGCTTGCCACTTAGTTCAGCGTTCACCATTTCGGCTCTTTATTGGATGGGTATTTTTCCAGTAGTTTGAGGTGTGGTGAGCAGGGAATATCCAAGGAACAATTTGAAACAGAAAACATGTTTGGGCTTCAAAGTTTGAGAACTCTCGAGGTTCCCAAAAGGGCTAGAAACAGAACTGCCATTTGGTTTTAGAAGGACTTTGCATCTGTGTTGTCCAGCTTCCTGTGAAACTCATACCCTGGCGCACTTCTTTCTCATTTCTTACTGACAAACAGGCCAAAGACGATGCCGAGCACAGTGAAGTCTGCGTGCCCTGTCAGCACGCTTTCATGCCATCCCTAGGACTGTATTAAGCTCAGACAAGATGCGCTATTGGAAATTACTTTAAAAGTCTGACAGATACTTTGTGCCAGTATGGAGCGGTGCTTCCAATGCAACCGGCTTAGTCATGTCGCAATATTTTAAAACTGCGTTGTTAATAAATGATTTTAACCACTTAGATGTCTATTAATGTCTTTTTACCGAATGCCAGCAACCTCATATTCCAACAATTTCCACAAGGTCTTATTGATCATGTATAGATCTGGAATGAATTTTGCCAAATCAGTTTATCATCCCTATATATCTCTCTCTATCTGCTTTGGTTTGTAGAGTGAACACTTCAGCTATTGTTTTTCTTTTCCCTAGCTCAGCAATTAAGTCATCTTTACTCAGCTCGCATCCATTACAGATCACTTATGTTAGCAGTATCATGTATTATTATTTTTTTAAAATCATAGGATCAACCATAGATTTGTTTCTTTGGTCTGCTGCAATACTTAATGATTTTCCATGTATTATTTCAGGTTTCCATCTAAATGAGAACGTCATCTACTCTACATTCATCGCTTTTGAGAGCTTTTAGAAACTTAGAAAACTCTGGGAGTAGAACAAATACTAGACAGCACTTATTTAAAGAAATAACATTCAAAGAGTGTGTTAAAAGACACTGACTTGGTCTTTACTTGCTACTTCATGCAATTAAGGCTGTGAATACTTTTATTTATAACAGCTCTTGTTCTTATTTAAGTGTTGTATAAAGTTTTTTATGTCTTTATTTAAACTGCATACATCGGAGGATACCTGTTCTTAGTTGACTTTTCTATTCCAATCCTGGTAATAAGCCTCTTTTCATAGATTCAAAAAATGTAAGGTCAAAGGGTTGTGTCACGCAGTTTGAACTCTTCTGCAAAAGAGGCCAGTCCATTTGAATCCATTTAGTTTTAAATGGCCTGACACATCTTCCAGAGAAGCGTCCACACTTTCAAAAGCAGACAATGCACAACAGTTCCTAGCAGTTTGTTGTAACAGTTAATTTCCATGACTTTTGAGCATTTAACTGCTAATTTGAATATGTCTGGCTGTAGTTCCCAATCCATCTAATCTACCCGTGCTTTTACTTCAAGCTACAGTAGTCTGCCTTTTCATGTTATCAGCTTTGCTACTGACTATCTTTGGGGCAGACCAAATTTTTCCTGAATACATCATCCTGGTTTTTTTTGTTGAGCCTGTTCCTTGAAGACATCTGAGAGTTATTTCTGAATGTTGTCTGTGTTCATCACATAGACTTTGGCTGCTTCTTTTGACCATACTTTTTGCTTCTTTCTGGGTCCATGCAGATGGCCATACCTGTTACCCTGAGGTGACGTCCAGCGTATGCTAGTTAGAAGGTGAGCCGTTTCACCCCCACAAAAGGTATCTAGAACAGATGGGTTCTGTTACCTCGGGGAGATGCCTGTGCCATTGCTTCAGCAAAGAGCCTGGAGGATTATCTTGGCTAGACGTCATTTTCTGACTACTAGAATTAGCTGAGCTGAATCCTGCTTAGCTGCACACAATTACCTAATTTCTGTAGCCCTAGAAATGTTTTTATGGAAAATTCTATCTTAGCCATCTGATTTTATTGGAAGAATCTTACTTTTTCAAACTAGCCATTTTTATCAGTTCATTCTCAATTCTCTTTTTTGATTGCCTGTCCACTCAGACTAGCCCAACTGTCTGGGCTACCATACAAGAAAGTTTGTATAATTGTCAAAGAAGAGAAAATGGACCACTCATTCTGTGAGTGATCTTATAGTAAAAAGGAAACCTAGATTTCAGTGACCACCTGGAACTGAGTCTGGGAAAATAACCTTAGCATAATGTAAACTTGAGCTGGACTCCAATGGCCGTGAAGAGTGGGATCTGCATAAGGTCCATTCTGTGATTAGAAACATCCGCTTCCCTGGCCTGGATCTTATCCATGCTCCTTGGATTCGGACAGGTACTCATGGGAAATGTTCGCCAAGTTCTGGATGCAGCTCTTGTTGTAAAATCTCTTGGGAAGCTCCTGCTGTTCTTCCTCTGCATGCACTGGAACTGAAATACATGGGGAAGATCCCTAATCTTTACAGCTGCTATTTCGACTTCAGTACCATGAACTGGCAATGCTCAGGTGGGGTGAACTGATGACGACTATGTTGAAATGACATTTCAATGATTGTGATTAGGCAGTAAAATATAAAGAGTATGAGGAACTGGAAACGGGTATCCTTAGTTAACCTGCGGTCACCTTTTGAAGGGCAGTTGTATACGTGTTTGTACGTTCCAGATTAGAAGCTGGAAAACGCTCAACTCAATAGAAGACTCGACATCTAGACGCAGTGAGGTCATTATGGCTGTTGTAGCCATGATGATCTAAGGATTTGAGAGGCAGATTTTATGGGCAGAAGATAATTTTATTCTTTTATTAAACCAAGTAAATACTTAGAAAAGCAGTCAAAGTTTTGGGTACATCCCTCAAGTCATTTCCTATTTCGGGCAGGCTAGCCAAAGCTGGATACCTGAATGTACACATATGCTGTCTCCTTTGGAAAAGAATTCCAAGTGTGAAAAACAAAGAATTCCTGGTTGGCCTTAGGAATGAATGTCATATTAACATGCTGTTTCCTTGTTGTTATCAGTGACTAATACCTATTCTCTCCATGAACAAAATAATCACTATGGTGGATTGTTTTAAACTGGGGAACAGGGATAAGAAAATTTGAACATCAAAGCAGTCATGAATGAGGGCTTATCTGTGGAGCAAAGGTGAAATGAACACACACCAATGCATTTTAGTGAGTTAACCTCAAGGTCTGATAATCTGCATCACACTAAGATGCTGTCGGATTTCAGCAGTCAAATAGAGACAGATAGAAAAAAACTTAAACATTTAGCTAATCAGGATTACACCCAGCTAATGGAGAGAGGTTGTTTTTCCCCCCTTCCCTATCATCCCGGTCGATTCAAATTGATCCTGGTTCTGCTGAGCGAGAGCAGTCCTTCAAAGTTTATTCTGGTGTCAATTTTTATAGTTTCCCCCGCTGATCAATAGAATGCATAATCATTAAGGCAAAGTTTGTGAAAGCTAATCCTTCAATACGAGTTTTATGAATGGCTCAGAGTCATGGCTCTAACCATTTGGATGTAAGTGGAACCTTTAATCAGGTGAGTGACAGGAGACAGTCAATAGGATTTGCTGAGATTGGATTCTGATTTTCTATACAGCTATGCAGAGTGAGCAGGAGAAATGGGGAATGGAATGGCCAGAGGAACAGACATAGGCTAAAATGGAAGTTTCTTCTCTTTTATTATTTATAAAATGTGTTTCCGGTGTTTTTAAAAAACACTTTGCACTTGCATATCGTTTTTCACCTAGAGGGCCCAAACGTCTTTGGGGACATTTGCTGATTAAACACTACATGATCTTTTTGTGAAGGTGAATAACAATTAGTGCTACTTTACACTGGTGAGAGCTTACTGTAATAAGTTTTCCAAGTGCAGCACAGGTGTAGCTCCTCAGAAAGGTGAGAGAAAGCAGAAACAGTTGAAGTGACTTCCATTAGATGGCATAGAGCAGGTCAGTGGCAGAGGAAAAAGGAAACTTGGAATATGAATTGTTTTGGTTTTGCCCACTAGGCATGTGGGTGTTATTGTGGATTCATTTTTTTCTTTTTTGACACATCCTTATCTCCTGAATTTGCATGTAAGGGATGGTTTGAATTGTATATACTAAAAGGAGGAGTAAGGAATTATCTAAAACAGGGAACTGGAAAATCAGAGGATGAGTGAGAAGATTTAGCTGTTGGACTGAACTCATCATCACCTCTGGAGCTGACCAAGAAACACTTTGTGACAGCATTAAGATCTTTTCTTCTCTCCTTTTCTGCCATTTCAAATGAAATGAAATGAGAAGAGCAAACGTGCTAGCAGGACACTTTTTCTAGCAGCAAGAAGTATTTTTGCTTGGGCAAAGAAGAAAACAGCCAAGGGACAATTTGTTTCTGTTTGGTATGTTGAAAAGTGAAGGGACAGGTTTTAATATCAGTGCGGAGACCTGTGTGGCAATGAGGTGCTCTGAGCGTTCAGCCCCAGCGCTTAACTGTCAGATCGGACGGTGCATTGAGGCAGGAAAACAAAACTGCTGAAAAGCAAAGCTGGTGTTTTCATTTGCACTTTCAAGAAGTGGAATAACAAACGTGAATAATGTAAAAAGTGGTCAGTAAGTTCCTCTGCAGCTGGCGGATTGGGGGTTTGCAAAGGATTTTTGAGATTAAGTTGTAAAGTTTCAGTGAGTTGCCTGCTCTGAACTGGTAGGGCTCCATCGGCTTCTCTTGCTTTGCATTAGCTGTTGTCCTAGAGCTCATAATCTGGCTGTTCTTTTTAATGATTTAACAAATGTTTACAAAGCAGGTTCTCATTTGGGTGATTGAGCAAAATTGTTTCGCTTCATCAGCTGAGGACCTGGCACTACATCTACAAGTGGGCTAATGTGGTAGGTTTGGGAGGGGGCTCTGCCATGGCACTCTGTATATAAAGTTTGGTGCGTGTCGTGCTCATCATCTTCTGACAGTGCTGTATTGGAAAGTTGGTAGAACTAGGATTATTTTTTTTATCTGAATGTATTTTCCTTATTTATTGCCATTTCACATGAGCATTTTGTCATTGTGAGTGAATAGCAGCATGAGTAGATGGATGACAAGAAGTAGAGAAACTCTGCTTATGCTAGCATCTTCAGAAATTCAGAAAAGAGAGGCCTATGTGGGAAATACACCACCACTTGCTAAGAGATGGTCTTGGAATAATAGATCATGCCACAGTAAACTGGAGGACTGGGGGGATATTGGCTCCACGTGCTGGTACTGACCTGGAAATACGGACTCCAAGGTTGCCAGATGTACAGGTGCAGATGCAGTCCCAGTGCAGGCGGAGTTATGAAGGCTGTGGTGGGACAGCACTTCCACTTCCCCACGGTAAGGCCTCGAGGAGAAGTGTGTGATGGGTGAAAGCCCCCCTTGCACAGCTGTCCCTTGCCTCATAGACAAGTTACTCCCCAGAGACTATTGGTAGTTTCACACCTAGATCTAGGTCTGAACTTTGTTTCTTGACCCCATTGCTAAAAGGTTGTTTTTTTGCCATTTTCTGTGAAATGCTTGCAAGCCTCTACCCTTAATTTCTTTTGAGTGACAAAGAAAGATATTGGGGCAGCTCTGAACTTGGAAATTATTAGTTGCTGAGATGTATTTCAAAGCTTTTGGTCTGAGAAGAGCTAACCTTTCATCTGGTAAATGAGAACTTTACCCTACAGAGGCAAGGGCAGAGGAGGAGAGGGGAGGATTAATAAACAAGGGAAGAGTAGGATGACTTGGGAAAGATCAGTGGGACCTACGAGCTGGGTTTGTTGATTCAAGCTCAGGTGGAAGGAGAGACTGAGGAAACAGGTAATATATCCTCCATGGGGCTCAGGAAAGGACAAGCAAATGAGCTTGTAGACTGTGAAAGTGCTTCAACTTTCATTCCTCTCCCATTCCCTTCTCTACCTGGATGCACTGGACTGCTTTGCTAAGGTGATTGGGGAGTGGACACCGGCACTCGGGGATTACATAGTGGGAAGTGTTGTCCCGGTCAGTGGCTGCCCCTGGGGTGTGCTGACCATCAAACTGTGGACCATCAAACTGTGAAGCACAAAGTCTGTTTTATGGGAAGCTGTGTCTGGAGAGGTTTCACTTTCAGAGCAGATAGTGGTTGTGGTTAGGCAGTTGGGAAGTGGACTGGACCTTTGTTTTCACATTAACCTCGAGCATAACATGGCTGTCATGGAGCTCGTAGAGCCTGTGAGACTCAGAGGGCAAAGGCAGCTGGAGCTCAGACTGACCTCGGCAGCACACAGCATGGAAGGTGCTTTCCCAGGGTTATTTCTACAAGAATGCAGGGGAGTCATAAGAATCTTCTCCCACCCCAAAGCTGGAAGGCTGTGTTTATGACACATCAGTTCTTCCTCCTTTTTGTCACTGCTTTCCTTCTTCTCGTGACTTAATGCTGACCAAGTAGTTTTCCTGTTATGCCGAATGCTTCATTTCCTGATGGGCCCTTCCCCAGGCTGACGGTGCTGTTCACAGGCACGGCTGAGATGCTTCTCTGTGAGTGATGACCCTGTTCCCAGTCCTTCACCACACACCCTCCCCCTGCCTTTCACTATGGTAAATATTTTAGTACTCGTTGAAATCAATTGAGCCTCATCAATTGGAAATAGAGTGTAAATCACTGGGACTTTCGCATTCACCCCAGAAATCAATTTTCACACATTAGGGCTATTAGCTTATTGAGAACTGTGTGATAAATGGCTGCGGGCCATCATGGAGCCACACCTGCCAGCTGTACATTTTGCATTTCAAATAGGCTCAAAAGTAGGGGGATGCCAAGGGAAGGAAGATGTCAGGTAGGCGGAGCGGTGCGAGGTACGAGACAGAAGGACTGTGCAGCCAGACGATCCGTGCCTGGAGATCAATAACATCCACAAAGCACTAACTCATCCTTGCAGGGACTGGAGACAGAAGAAGGCTCTGAGCCAAAGTTGTGGTTAGGCATCTAATCTTTTTTCTCTCACAAAGATGAACGTGATTTGGGGAGGAAGGTGAAATGTAGATTGCGAACATTTAATAAAACTAATGCAGTAGTTTAAAAAAGAAGCTTTTCCATGAGTAAATATCTTTGTTTCACACAGCAGCTGCAGATGGGGTGTAGAAATGCCACCTCCTTCTGCCATCCCAGCGCTCCGGGTAAAGACGATGTACAGTTTATCACCAGCTGGGATATGGAGGTAGCTGGGGTTTCTACTCTCATTCTGCAATTCCTTCCTATCCCCTTGAATTCTAATAGTGGCAGCTAATTAGCTGTTTGCTGAACGAGTCTGGGGGAGGTGAGGGATCTGGTGGCCTAGCCGGATGAAGTCTGCAGTGCCCAGCAAGTTCTTCTGTGGCCATCTGGAAGACCTTGGTCTCTGTTTCCAAGACAGGACATAATTAATTCTTTTCAGTTACTACTGCCAGTCAAAAATGTGGGTGACTCCAGGGACTTGGAGGCTTTCCAGTGCTGTAGTCTGTGTTTATGTGCTTTGTAGTTTGGCGTTTTACACGTATAAGCCACCCCTG
Organism: Phaethon lepturus; assembly: GCF_000687285.1. NCBI lineage: Eukaryota > Metazoa > Chordata > Aves > Phaethontiformes > Phaethontidae > Phaethon > Phaethon lepturus. The sequence continues at coordinate 41,088 of NW_010545530.1, forward strand.
GAACTGAGGCAGTCATGCCTAGGTAGGGCAGTCTCTTTGGCTAAAGATCTTATCTCATCCCTGTACTTCTCCTAAAAACTTGTGTAAAGCATATGTCTCCCAATATTGGATGTTTGTCTGTACAATAGGAAAAAAAGGGAACCTGGAACAATAGATCACCAGGTAGATTGTGCAATGCAAATAGCGATTGATTTTCTTGCTGTGAAGTGAGTACGGTGCGCATATACCCCTGTCGCTCTGGAAATAAAAACTAGAGCTACTTCAACAGACGTAGAAGATCTGTGTCATCAAAGGTTCTCAAGATGAGCGATGTGGGCTTGAAGAGGCAAAACTTCTTCTTGTGAGGATCTGGAAGAGAGTGGCTCAGCTGCTTCTTGGTCTATACATTTTGACGAGGAAGCCCGGGACAGTGGTGTGCTATGAGATGTTTCCTTGCTCAGACGCTACAGACACTTGCCGTGGCTTGCTTGATTTTAGTGACAGTGCTGTTGGATGGACTTGAATGGCATCATGAGAGCATCCTAAGAGCAACAGGCAGCCAGCACACCCAGCACAGAAAGCAAAGATGGCCAGCAGTAAGGGGCTTGACTGACACTTGCAGGTAGCTTTAACCCCCTGGGATCCACTATTTTGATACTGATGCTTCATCACCCCATGTGCCTGTTTCCTTCTTGCTCGCTTGCTTTGAAAGACCAAACTGAGGGACTGAGAGTCCTGACTCACTTTCGGATAATCTTTCCAGGCCAGCTGGAAGCAGGAAGCAATGACCTGCTCCCCGAAGAGTGCCAGCGTGGTTTGGCAGCTCTCACAGCAGCAGACAGCTGGCTTTAAAATGTTCTCACCTAAAAGCTCCTGTGCTTCGTTCGGCCACATTTCTGGAACATTTTCCAGTTGCTCCATCCAAAATTTTGTCTTTCTTCTTCCTGACAAGTTTCATATCTAGCAACACACCCCGTGCTGCACAGAGCTGTTGGTTAACTTATTCCCAGTATCTGGAGTTTCGGTCCGGCCGGCTGCGATCAAGACTCCCGGGCAGGGGCTGCATTACTTCTCTGACAGTCTTGGGCTCTCACCCTCAGCTAATTACTTTGATCCTTTACACTTTGTAAAAATTCTTACAACACAAAATAAGTCCCCCCTGGCTTTAACCTTGTGACCTAGCTGGCCCTTGTAAAAGGGAGGGAGAAAACACACAGTCATGCACGCCCAAACACACGCACACGCACTCACGCATATGCCTATATACACATCCCCACAAACTGCCTAAAGCCTGTTCCTTTAATAGTTTCCTCCCAGGACTCCCACAAAAAGGCAAATAAAACTCCTTTTACAAGATAGCAGGGCAGCATGAAGGATCAACTTCACCAACAACAAGTTCTTTCTTCAGTTCATTTGTTTTTAACGTACTTTTCCTCCAGATTTTGATCCTCTAAGTGCCCCTCCCTCCTCTTCCCTTTCCTTTCGAGGCTTCCATCGTTGTTCCTCTTGCTTGCCCTGCTGCCAACAGCTTAATGGCTAAAACAAGCAATGTGTTTTTTCAGGATCTGCTTGTTCACAGGGAATAGCATGTGTGTGAACACATGCTTTTGAGTTCCCTTTCCATGAATAGGGAATGTTTCTTCTCACAGGAGCCAGCTGAGAAAAGAAATCCAGCGGAGAGGGAAAACTATCATATTTATGAAGAGCAATTAAATAGACACGGGATCGTCAGTCTGTGAGGTAGCTGAGGAAAGATACAACAGAGATCTATAAAATTATAAGTGGCCTGCAAAAATGAATAGGTTGTTACTCTTTTACCTCAGTTACTACAAAAAGCAGATTGAGTTCTTCAACACAATGTATATGTCCCTTTCTCCGGTGACCAGAGCTGGGGGAAGCATTTTAGAGAATGGTAACTTGGTGAACAGCATAAAGAAATTCAAGTTTCTGTATGGTTTAGATTAAGCTTGGGGAAACAAATTTGTATCTTGCTCCTTTACTGGCTGACCTGTATTTATGCAACTTACAGGCACTTAATAATCTTGAGACTTCTTTCTCTCTGACATACTTGGTTAAGAATGCTCAACATTTTCTGAAGTTACTGTAAACCAAAAAGTAGTGCAAAATGCATACACATCATGATTCACAAGCTTTGCCTCTTTAGGAAAATAGAGAAAAAAATAAAAACGTTGGTTTGCCAGTAAAACCCACATTTGGATGCCTTTACCATTTCCTCAGTTAGGCCAAAACCAAATTGTTTGAAAGCTTTTAGACTCGTATTTATTTCTCCCTTCTTTCTAGTATTTTATGTTTCCCATGCTTGAATTAGAACTGGTAAAGGAAGGAGTTTGGGAATACAATCCTGCATAGTCTGTCCTTCGCAATAGATCATCTGGATATGAATCTGTAGGCTCAGATGAAACCAAGGATGTCATCTTATGTTTTCTAGGAACCAAGAAATGGATTCAGGAAACATTATTTGAGAGGAGAAGCACCCTACGCTTTTGTTAAAAGGTCTGCAGTAGACTGTGCTGCTTGATTTTGCTAGACATCAAGGTCTTGGATCCAAGGATCAAGGCAGTGAAAGAAGATTCCATAGCGTTGCTGCAATACCTGCACAGAAACATGCTTTCTATGTTCTTCAATGAGAAAAAACATGTCTCGTGACTGCGGCCAGTTTCTGCAAGTCCATGTGACTATTCTAATCCTGAGAAAAAAACAGAGGTTCCTGTTAGCTCCCCACGTGAAGTCCTCAAGCACCTGTTCTCTTTGCACTACTACAGGACAGCCACAGTGTCTAGTTAAGATCTCTGGAAGACAGTTCAACAGATAGTGATATAATTAGGCAATGTGTATGTTCGAAGCAAAAGTGGATTTTGCTGATTGCTTTGGCATTAAGGGTTTGGGATCAAAAATGTGACCGAGACTGTGCAGGACCAAGAGGGAATCTTGGCAGAATTTTCGCGCTCACCCCTCTTGCCCTTCTTTGAAGAGGATAGTTGTTTAGACAGGGAGCTCCTTGGGCTAGGATCTCACTTTTTTGTCCTTGTTTGTACAGCACTTAGCACAAGAGAACCCTTGCTACTTGCTTAGGAATCTTTGGGATTCTTGTACTGTTCTTCAGCAATGCTCAGAGCAGAAACTATTCATGTAACAGAAGTACCAAGAAGAACCTTCCCCGATGAGAGATTCTTTGTGGGTTTTCTCATACCGTCAAGGCTTGCAAGCATGATTTTATCCCATGTCAAGGGACACTTGAATTTCCCAGTGCTGAGGTTTTTTCTCCATTTTTGTCTAGGTCAACTTCCCACATGAGTCTGAGTGGAGCCATTTCAAGGCTCAGTCTCCATAGGCTGTTAACCATGCCAAAGCTCTGACCACGTCCAAATTCTAGTAGAGGGCTCAGAGATGGCCCCTTTTTCCCCAAGTTGCCTGCTTGTACTAAATATTGGGGCAGCTCTCTCAAATACTGAAGGAACAAAGCATGCAAGGCAGTAAAATGAGGCAATTAAACCTATAAAACCAGGGTTTACAAGGGAATTTATAGTGTCAGAGGCTTTTTATAGCTTTTTTAGATTAGTTTAAATAAAAAAGCGGGAGAGAGAAAGAGAGAGGGAGAAAAAGAGGACCTGAAACTTGAGGAGACTTAAAAGTTCGGAGAGAGGCTTTTAGGAAGCACAGAGGGGTAATAATTAGAGGCACATTTTCCATTTCACTGTCTTTGCAAATTGAAATTAAAGGAGGAGGGGAAAAAAAAAGCATGCACAGAACAACAGGCAGTTTACATTGCTCCCACTTCTCCCCAGTAGCGTTTGATTTTTCTATTGCTATTCTTTTGTATTCCGGCCAGGTGAAAGCATCTTGTCGTCTGGGAGAAGGGACTAAAGTGAAAGAAGGATCTCAGGTAAGGTGAAGTACAGGTTTGGGTTTTTTCCCCTTCGGTTGTGCTTGCTTGCTGGTAAAGTTCTCTGTGTGCCTTGCAAACCTGGGAGCTCATGTTCAAGAAGTGAAATGGAGCCAGCACCTGATTAAGGCAAATTTGGTCAGGTAAGGCAATGGACTCTGTGTTCTAAAGAGCATGTCATATTTCACTGGTTCCTCCAGCTTCCTTATGCGTTGCACATACACAACGTACACACACGCTGGCAAGTGAGCTTGAGATTGCCTTTGGTGTGCCTAATTAGGCCCATTCATGGCTTTTGTCTGCTATGTGGAACTAAGGAAAAGGTGATTCAAATCTCTCAAATCCTGCATCCTTCTCTGTGGAAGCATCTCCTTTATTCAGGCCTGAATTCCTTGCCATCAGTGGAACATGGAGTGCTTTTAAAGTGGTGTTTTTCCTTTGCTCCATTCATACAATCACAGAATAGTTGAGGTTGGAAGGGACTGCTGGAGATCTTCTAGTCCAATGTGCTGCTCAAACCAGGGTCAGCTAGATCGGGTTGCTCAGGACTTACCAGTAGAGACTGGGGTGAAGAAGGCATGGAGTAACTTGGCCTTTTCCATACCCTTTTTCACCACGTCCCTGCCTCATTTACAACTGTGCTCACGTTTTCCCAGATGTTCCTCTTGCTGCTGATGTACCTGTAGAAGCCCTTCTTGATGCCCTTCGCTTCCCTCACCCCATAATAAACTCTAAATAGGCTTTGACTTTACTAACTCAATCCCAGCATGTTCAGATAGTGTCTCTATAGTCCTCCTGGGTCACCTGCCCCTGCTTCTACCTCTTCCATTCTTTATATATTTGAGTTTTGTCAGGAGCTCCGTGTTCATCCATGCAGGCTTCCTGCTGCCTTTGTTTGATTTCCTGCTTGTCAGGATGGACCATTCTTGTGTTTGGAGGAGGTAATGCTTGTGAATCAACCAGCTCTTCTAGACCCTTGTTTTCTCCAGGACTGCATCCCATGCCATTCTTCCAGGAAGATCCTTGAAAAGGCCAAAGTCTGCCGTCCTGAATTGCAAAGTTGTGATTCTGCTTTTTGCCTTGTTGTCTTATAACAATTTTAGTCCCTTTAGAAATGGCCCCAAAGTCTGTGCTCTGTGGTGGCATGGACAATGGTCTCACCTTAACACACATGGCCACTTCTTCCTTACATGAAGGGGGGAATGTCTGCTGGCAATCTTGTTGTCATCACTATCTTATCTGCCTTGATGCCATTAGTAAAATTACCCTTTTCATGGTGTTTCTAAGATCTTGCCCACTGCGGTGCTGCTAGGGAGCTTTGGGTGCTACCTTTGTGAACCGCTTTGCTTCGTTCCTTCTCTTTACTCTATCCTCTTTTCCAGATAGTGTATGCTGTGTTCAGTATAGTAGAGTATAGATCCTGGACGGCTGCTAGAATATGCAATTAGTAAATTACTAATTAACAGTAGCAATTCATCATCCTTCTGCTGTGTAGCTTTTTACATAAACCTACCTGTTCTGTAAGGCAATATAAATAAAGGGCCCATCCTTTGAAAAATAAACTTACAGCAGGATAGAAAACGGCAGCCTGCCCTTCAGATCAATTTAAACTGCTTATGCGGGGACGTTTTGGCTGACGGAGAGGGTGCCGTAAGAGAATTGTTCCACCATCCTTGGGTTCTTCAGCAAAAGGAAAGGTTGCTCATGATAATCTTTGGCTTATTTGAGTTGATGCATTCCTTTTGTAACAAATACAAAATACAAGGTGAAGGGCAAGCACAAGAGACAAAAACTGAAATGTGTATGTGTGACAAAGAGAGGTAAGTTGAAGGTAGATAAAGAAGAGTAAATTCAGATGTGATATGGGCACGTGCAGCTCCAAAGAGTTACTTGCAACAGCTATGAAGAGTTCTGAATGGTATCTCCACATGACTTCCCATCTGAAAGAAGGTGAAAGGAGGAGCGCAATGAGACAAAATTACCTGTTTCTGATCACTTTTACATAGGGATAATTATCTTCATTGGAGACCTTATCATTTTACAATGAGATTAGAATCAAGCCCAGCATTTTTGAAGCTGAGCTTTAGTTTTTAAAGTCTGCAAATGTGTGCTATTGCACTCACATGATAAATAGTTCTGAAATCAATATAGAAAGCTATTAAAAATGTGGTTTTGTCTCTGTCTAGTATGGTACATTAAGATACATGTATCATTGTACACTGTCTTTCCCTCTCTCTCTGTGTATGTATGTATGGGCGGAAATTTTAAAAGTACTCAACATTGGTCAAACTGTCCCCAATGGAAAATATAACATTGACCTCAAATAGCATCACATTTTAGGTCAATGATGAGTGATTTTTAAAATGTTACCCTTCAGCATATATTTAAAGAGGTATCGCTAGACCAAGAGTGAGTCTTAACTTCCCAGATCCTAAAGTTCTGTTTGAGAAACTGGTGATGAGAGGGAGAAGCTGGCTAGGCACAGCTCACCATTTCATTTTTCCCAGTCCAGTACTGCTTTGGCATTTCTATTGTGATTTCCCACCAGGGACTTTTTTTTTCTTCTTTTTTTTTTTTTTTTTTTTCCTTTTCAGTCTGAAGAGCTGAAAGAGAGTGAGCCCACAATGACTGGTTTACCTTTTCGAGTTATCAAATGCACCAAGAAACAAAAAGCTGGCTGCATCAAGCTCTCAGAAAAAGGGGGAAGAAAATCCTTCATATTTGCTAGTTGCTAAATACAACTTTTGGTAAGCACTGAAGTCAAACAACTTTCAGGAGTGAGAAGATCCATGTGCTATCTCTAATCTTATAGATCGTTCTGTTCTCTGATAGTTCAGTATTTTGAATAACATCTAATGGGCCCGAACGTACAAAGCAATCAATGTTCTTCAAACTCCACAGTCATCAGCTGCAGGTATATGCTATTCCAGCACAGTAGGCTTGGAGCCAGAGCCTTGGCTCATTTAAATCAATGTCAGCAGTTTGCAACTTGCTCAGAACCTGGCCCCATATCCTTCTAAGAGAAAAGAAAATTCTTGGCCAGCAAATAGTCTTGGTCTGTTCTAAAAAAAGATCCTTCATTGATACCATCGGGAGGCAGAGCCACAAGGCAAACATCATTCTGCTGCTTCAGTGTTTAGATGTGAGATTGCTGTAACTCTTTAAAGCCTGAGCCCATTCTCTCTGGGGTTCAGC
>NW_010545530.1:48196-67556 GCF_000687285.1 Phaethon lepturus
ACTCTGTCTTAATGGAATGAAAAGGAACTGTCAAAGAAAAGGAAGCCTGTACTCCATGTGTGTTTGTTCTTCTCTTTACAGTTTGCAACACCAGTGTTCCCAGAGACCTTTGTTGGGAGTCCAGATTCTGCTGGCAGGCTGCAAGGTTCAGATCCCCGCTTGCATGCTGAGCCGTGAGGTCCCACAGGCAGCATTGATCTTGAGTAGCACTCCCAAAAAAAGGCATATACCTGGCTGTGCTGAATGCCTGGCAGTCTGTCTCTCCCGTGTGCTGTGGCAGCTGTTACCAATCTTGGCTGCAGACTCGTGGTGGCCAGGAGAGTACGTGGCTGGCCTGAGAGCCTGACGGTCTGTCTCTGCCTCTCTCTCTTTCATTTTGTTGGCTCCATGTATTATATCAAATATCTTTAAAGAGCACAGTTTGAATGATGGAGCTTATAATTCCATCTCGGGAGTTCTGATGACTCGAGCTTGGTTCTTGTGGTTTATGATGTCACCGGGACCCATCGATGGAGTCGTAGCCCCATAATTCACTGTTGCCCTGTTATTTATTCTGTGCAATAAATGGCTGCAGTTTAATCACCAGAGTAAATTGCTGAAGCATCTTTGTGGAAACTATAATGTTACTGTAGGAGTATCTATGGCAACAATGATTCAGTAGTGGTGGCTAATGCAGAGGGAACCAGTAACACTTAGCCCCGTGCACCCAGTGAGAGAGGAGTGTGTACCAGCCTCAGAAAGAAGAGAACCTGAGGACCAAATCCAAACACGCTCTTAAGTGGAGAAAAATCCATTAGTTGCTCTATAGGTACATGCACTGGGTACCATATGTAGTCTCTGAAATTGGGATGTGGATCCAGACTTTACCAACCTTTACAGACTTGCAGCATTCATTTTCTGCAAAAAGATTTTAAGTGACTCTTCTGTGGAGATGTAAAGCAAAAACATCTTTTCTGCATAGTGGTTTGTTTCTTTAGGTTTTTATTTTTTGCTTTTTCCCGTTCAGGCAGAAAAAAGAACTGAGGATACTTGAAACAAATGGTTCTGAACTTCATACAATTAAGATTTGTGTTTGGTTTTAGTATGGGCAAGAGAAACAGGAGATTTCTTATTTTATCTGAACTGTCTTAATTCGTCTTGCCTGTTGTGTCCTTGTATCTCTCTCCTTAAAAGGCCTTGTAGGTTCTTGTATTTTTGTGTTGGTAGGGCATGACATTTCTTGAACTAAAATGAAACACTTCTTTTTGGCAAAATAAATTTGCCAACCTATTCAATGTCATCTAAAGATGCCTAGTGGTTGTGGATATGCAGTTGGCATGTGAATAAGCATAGGGCTGTGGCGTAGGTATAATAGAACATTGTTAGAACATCATTATTGTTTATTGTTTCTTACGAAAGTGATATTTATGAGAAGATTTTGCTTTCCAAATCTTAAGTTTCCATTCAAGCCCCAGATTTTCTGGGTTCTCTTCTTTTTTTTTTTTTTCTCTCCCCCATCCCCAATCTAAGCTCCAACTAAAACCCCTATGTTTTCTGATTTTTAGAAGAATCTAAGATACTTTTCAAATATCTCTCTCCCTCCCCTCCTTTTTCCTTTACTCCTCCCCATTTTCTATATTCATGAATTTTCTCTTTGGGAAAGAAATTAGGAGAAAAAGCATTCTCTGTTCATCCTTTTTCAATACCCTGTGAATGCTTGAAATGCTCAGCTCTTTCTTTCTCATTTCCTCTGCTGAGCAGCCCTAGAGAAGTATTGTGGTGCATGTATCAGTGCCCTGACAGTCTCCTGCTTATGGTAAATGTCATTTTACAATGTAACTTTTTTTTTTCCCCAGTAGAGGTTTACGATCTTCTACAAGGATCCATTGTTTTAAGCCACGCAACCAACGTGTTTCTTGAGATATCACTTACCTTTTAAGCAAGTAGCAGTTGAGTTTTGGTCATCAGACTTGGCTGTCTCTAGTTCCATATGGTTATTCTGTTCTGGTAACCTGATACAGCACAACGAGGTAAGAACAGAAAGAAAAGTCTTTTAATTTATGGTGGGTCTCAGTTCTAATCATGTAGTTGCTTAGACTTTGGCTTTATCATGAATCATTTTTAATGACAGTTGAAGAGAAAAGAGTTGAAAGGCAAATCTTAACTTTCTCATCACTGACAGCTTTTCATAACTTAAATCAGCGCTTTTTATGGCATAGCCTTGCAGTATGGGTATTATGCAAACGAAAGGCAAAGCTGAAGGGCTGTCCAGCAGGAGGGCAGAGAGGTTTTTTCTTCCTAGCACAAGATATATCTTCATAGCAGCGATTTTAGAGCAATCTTTCAAGTTGTGGATTCCTAAGCACTGTCCATGGAATCCCTCACAGGAGACTTTTATTTCTTCGTAGGAAACTTGACTTTCTTGGTCACCTTTCAGAAGGCCCTTAGAAGTTCTTCAGGAATGTCCCTTGTCCACAGGGTGAGAAACTTAAAAGTTGATGGCAAAAGCCCTCATGGACTTCAGCGTAGCCAGAATGTCACTCCTTCCCTCCAGTGTGCCTGGTGGCACCTGCATGTAAAGAGAGCTCAGTCAGTGGATTTGTGGGTCTCCAGTTAGCCATTTTCTTTGGGGTAGATGCTGTTGGCAGCAGTCAGCAAAGAAAATCATCTGAGAAAATTGCTGATGTGGCATCAGCTTGCCAAGAGACCTGGTTTAAGGGGTCATCCTTCTTCAGCAGAGCCCATGGCTGTGCATTCAGTAATAAAACAGTAGAAGTTTAATGCAGGTCCACTGAGCGCGGGCAGGAGAAAACACTGTCAGGGATGCTGATGCGATACCCAGTGGCGTTCATAGAAAAAATGCTCTCATTGCAACCAGAACTTAATTGGGTACTGGCAGTATCCTGCAGTGCATCTACATGGCAAGTTCCCATCAGCACTAATGTGCCTTTCAAAAAGCTAATCTTTTCCTGGCATGGCCACTCTTCCCCTTGGTGCTGTTGTTAGCTCCTCCATCTTTTGTGTGCTTGGCCTATGAAGTCTTCGAGTTGCTGTGTTCTTAGTGTGTTTGTACTGGCTGTGGCAAGACACTATGCCAGGTTGAAGCTTTTCAGTGCAACTGTGAAACCAAAAAAATAACATTTCTTGGACCCGAAGGGAGCAATGAGATGCCATGCATACCACGCCTCCCACATTGCCGTGGACTTCACTTGGCTTCTGTCATTCTTGTGTTTCCTCCATGACCTCCATCTTTTTCCTGTTTGGAGACATATTTCCAACTTAGGTTGGCTACATACTATGTTCTTTCTGACACAGTTTGATAAATTCGGTTTGATTTTACCCTGGAGGTCTTTCTAGACGTAATTTTATTATTGTGGAAGGTCAACAAAAGGGTAGTGCTATTTAAAGGCCAAATTGTGTCACATTTACTCATGGGGCTACTACTCCTCTTCTTGAAGACGTCCATTCATTTAAATGGAACTATGCATGGAGTAAATGGCATCCGTTGTAAGCAAAGGCACTGGAGCCTACCTTACTCATCTCAGTGGACTACTCCGAGAGTAAAAGTCAAATCCTTGTCCTTAACATTGATTTTCCAGCCCCTGTTGTTACAAGGTGGCTTTCTGGCCCCCTCTAGTGACTGGCCACATGGAGTTTTGTGAGTGTGATGCCACCTTTTTGCAATCGGAAACGGCCATTTTTGGCTTAAAATTTAGAACTGGCATTTAAAATCCTGATGTACTGAATTTGTTCCGCTTTGCTCACAACCCTCTCAGGATCATCATGTTTCTGACTTGGTGGGACTTCTTATGGAGCTGGAAATTGTTCACAGTGGTTAAGGGTGAAACAGTCCATGCTGATGTTAATGTGGTGGGGCCCAGTTATCCAAAGGTTCATGTTCATTAAGAGAAGCTGGATGGTTTTGATATTACAGCTACATTACCAAAGAAACAGCCATGAGTTGAAGGGGGTATCAAAAAGGACCAAAGTGTAAATCAAGATGTATAACCTGTTGAATTATAGTGAAACCTGGAGTGAGAATTTGAGTTGGTATTGAAAAGGCATTTTCAAAAACCTATCTTTTTCTTAGTGTTTTCATACTACTGGAACTGCAAAAGGGAATCTCATTTAAAATATGGATTAGAAATTTTATACTTCTTAGGGCTCTGTATATTTATCACATGTCTGTTTCCTTGGGGGAGTGTGCAAGGAACTTTTGGAACAGGGTTCCTACTTTTTGGCTAATGAAGAGTGGGACAATCATTTATTCGAAGAAGCTGGAGCAAGCTTGACAGCCTGGGGGATAGACCTAGAAGTGCCATAACACTTTAGGCTTTAGATGCTCTGAGATCCTTCAGAAACAACTGCCTTTATCTTTTAGTGCCCTGGTAAATCATTTATTCTGATCACCTACTTACAAATTCCCCCTCACCCATCCTATCAGATGAAGGGAGCTCGGTGTACAGCTCCCTGGCTTGCGTACATAGCTCACTGATCATAACCCAGCAGATGAACTGCAACAACCCAGAACTTCAGCATGGCTCCCAGAGCAGCCTGGTAAACCTCCTCGGTCAGGAGCAGCCTCAGTGAAGTCAGAGCTGAAATCCAAATTCCTCTGACAAACAGGGTGTCTGGAGCTGGAGGTTTTGGATGGGACTTTTCCCTCTCGTGTTACTGCGTGTTGCAGACTGCAGTCAGGATGCATGCTGTTGAACGCACTGCAACCCCTCTGCTTCTGCCTCCTCCCACAGTGTGCCTTTCTGCTCTTTGGCAATCTCTTTCAGTTCTCCCTCACCTCAGCATGACCAGGGTCCCCCAGTTTACCCAGTGATTCGTCTCTGTGGAATTTGGAAGTGCTTCTTCTCTGCTCCTACCCAGGTTGGCAAGAGGGTTATTAAAGCATTGGAGATTAACCAGAACCTCCTTTGGTGAACATTTAGGCTAAAAGCACTTGATGCCAAATATGTTATTTTACATGTGTATTCTGACACCACACTTTAATACCACACCTCACATTTCTCTATATGCATGGGTTTGAACACCTATTCCAACTATGATCATATTAAAGGATCACTGGTGCTTTGAGAATATACATAGGGGTTGACTTCAAGTGGGAGCGTGTTTGGATTGTCCTGTTTCTATTTCTGAAGCCCTCTCAAGGAAGCTCGCTCTCTCTTCTCACCCCATCGCTTCCGATGGGACCAAGTCATCGCAGTCAGTGTGTGCACAGTGACACCTCAGAGAGACTTGGACTGTTCTCTTGTCTCACTTCCACTCTCTTCCAGGCTGGATGCACACCCTGGAGGTATGTGGTTTGTCTCAAGATATAAGACTTCCTTTTCAAAAACTACATTACTTCAACAAGCCACAAAGGGCTGGCAAGAGGGAGAAGGATGCTCTGTTAGTGTAGCTTTTCTCAGAGATCTTTTCTGTGAACTCCGTGCAGCTGGAAACATACTCTCCCTCTCCTGAGCTCATGTGTGCACATATACATGTCCCCTCATGCAGCAATTTCATTGACATATAAGTACACAGACACATACACTTGCTTACATATCCACAAATACTTTTCCTTTGTTCCTCTGTGTACTCATGCATACACAGAGGCAGAAATTCTCTTATCTGAGCACACACAATCACACTCATGCAAACTCCAACCTGCTCTTTTATACATGCACGTGGTGTTGTGCACATTAATGCCACCAGTACACATGCACCCTCTCTCTTGCTAACATCCATGCGTGGATACAGGCATCTTTACACACCCTGCAAAGATGTTGCAGAATCTGGAGGGAGATATGAATAAATCAGGTCTGAAGGGACCTCTTGAGGTTTAGTCCAACCTCCTGCTCCAAGCAAGCTCAACACTGAACTCAGAAATACTGTTCAGGCATGTGTCCAGTCAGGTGTTTAAAGCCTCTTGGGTCAGAGATATGATAGCCTTCTATCCACGCAGAGCCTTCACTCCTTCAACTTTGACCTTTCTTTTGACCTTTAATTTATGTCTTTTGCTCCCTTGCCACACACCTGAGCAAGGACGCTGACTCTGTCTCACAATGCCTAAAATGTTCTCAAGAAGGCTGTCATTAGGTGCCCCCTAAACATTCTACAGGGTGGACAAACTCCGCTCCCTCAGCTTCTCTTCATAGGTCCTGTGCTTCAGCCCACTGACCATCTTGGTGGCTCTCTGTTGGATTTGTTCAAGTTTATCAGCATCTTCCTTGTACTTGTGGGCCCGCAACTGGGTATAGACCAGATGACATCCAACAACTTAGAGAGGAATAATCGTTTCCCTTGCTCTACTGGCTGTGCTCCTGTTGGTACAGCACAGTATGCTGTTAGCTTTCATTGATGCCAGGTACCTGTCAGCTGGGTGTCCATATTGTCTTGGCTGGAATTGGACTGACAACAAAATAATAAATAAGAAAAGCAAACACCGAGCTTGGCTTCTTACCAGTCTGGGCTAAAATTTAATGGATCTGAGATCTCAGTTCTGTGACCCTCTTCAGGAGATTACAATAGTAGATCCAGCCTTGGGAGAACAAGGGGGATAAGATGACCTACTAGATCTCTTCCATCTCTTTCTAATTCTGTGATCATGACCTTCTTTGCTCTTCTTTCTGGCCTTGAAGATCCAATGAACATTTTACCTTCCCCATATTTGGAGGGATTCAACCATTTGAAATTTCCTCTTTTTGCAGTGGCCAGTATCCATACTGGTCACAACCGTAACCACCCTGTCCAAGACCCATCTTTCAGAAGGAATATGAGATAGACATCCACAGTCTCTGACTCCGATGATCTGCCCGAGGACAAACAATGCTCTTAATGCTTTTATTAGTGCCAATTCTCCCGCAGTAGCATGGTCCCCAGTGTAGGTAGTAGCTGTGCACTTAGAGGTTGTTCTGTGTGATTCATCCACATCATCTACAAATCACAGGTTTAAAACCTTGCAGTACTTGACATGTGGAAGAACTTCAGACTCTGTAGAGATTCCTTCCTACCTACCTATTATCTTGCGAGGTATGCACTGAAGGGAAGGGGTATTTTTGTCAGCTCATTTTCAGAGCCCAGTTGGAAGAATCCTTGTTTACACACTTTTCAACTTGAAGCAGAGAGGAATCCTGAGCAGAGTCACTCAGGTGAATGGGAAAATGGAACAAACAACTGCAAGGTTTCGTTTTAAGAAAAAATCTAAAGGAAACTTTGACTTTTTCAGCCTTTTCCATGGGAAAATGGAACAAACAACTGCAAGGTTTCGTTTTAAGAAAAAATCTAAAGGAAACTGACTTTTTCAGCCTTTTCACGTATTTTGTGGTCAAAAACATTTGTCAAATTCTGCAAATGCTGTGGCATAACCCAAATCTGGGTAATACAGTATTCTGGTGATTAAAACATGAAGCTAAAAAAATTCACCGAGCATCAGGTTGTGTTCTGATTTTGACAATGATTTCACATAACACTAACTGTGGTAAAATCAAAACACCTGCAAGGTGGGCATTAAGTGATGTGACTTCGTGGCTGTCACAGTTGGTTCAGTTTCAAGCCAGGAGAAAATCTGGAGCAGAGTGTAGTTTTTGATGTGGTGTTTCTTAGAGGGATTCTTTTTCCTTCAGTTCTTACTTTTTAGATGAGGATCATGGTAGTGGTTGAAGACCTGGTCACTCCTCTTTGTCAACTATTTGTAATTTTTTTTTCCCTGCCTGTAAGTCAGCCTGCTTGGGAGATGACTTCTCCAGGAACTCTCCACTGCTACTGAAGGAGCTAAAGGTTTAAGACTAATCTGTCCCAAAAAAGCATGAACACAGGAAGGCGATTGCCATGTATGAGGTAAGCACAGCAGCCTGAAATGGCTTTTTTTACTCCACACGGTACAAGGGCCACCAGTGTGTAGGAGTACATGTGATACTGGTGGTTAACCAGAGGTTCATGGAACCTGTGAAGGCTTGCAGACATGAATGTGTGTGGATATGTATTTATATACATCTGTTTTTTTAGCTACCTGTGGCTTGGTGTCGGGGAAGCTGGGCTCTGGTACCAATTATAGATTTGCTTAAGAGCAGAATTTGATAGAATGGCTTAAGATTGATAATATCTGAACTAAAAATAGCAGTTGACTTCTATTATATGTTTCCTTACATGTTTTCTTTTGAGATCTTAGTAGCAATTATTTGTGAGCTATCTTCAAATATACACAATTGTGACTGTCCATCTCTGCACATGTTCATGTGTGCGTGTGGGCGCCTGTACGAATGAGGACATCGCGTACATTTGAAGAGGGATTTCGTACTCGGTGTGTACATCCTTCCCCTCAGCCAGTCCTGTGGAGATGTTCGTGGATAGGGTTGCAGACGTGTTCATGTATGTCAGGATACACCTCTATCACTGCACAGTTTGTCCAACCTTTCGCAAGCGTGCATTTTAGGACAGAATTTTGGCTAATTCGGGAGGTGACATGTGCTTTACGTTCAGGGGACAAACCCTGCTTTTCCTGATGAAGCCGAAAGTGGAAAGCAACACAATTCCTACTGCGCATATTACCTCTGACAGCTCGGGCGCAGGGGCGGCGGCTGTGTTTGGCCTGGCTCTCTATTGCGCCGAAAAGAGCAGCTGATGCCCTTGACTAGCAAGCGATGCCAAGCGCAGCGTGTGTGATAGTGGCCAGAGGCCTGGTCACTCGTCTCAGCCAACCCTCCACCGTTTTGTTTCTGGCCATTATCGCTCAGACTGCTTTAGAGACAAGCTTCTTTATGGAATTTGCATTGCTGCTCTGTAGTTGCAGTCTCTCATCTGTCTCAGGTATAGACCACAGAGTAAACTGTAATCCCGGGGACGTCTGCAGGTTCACATGTTGCCGTGTTTGTGCATGTGGATCTCGGTGTACAATGAGGGTGGGTTTATGCTTATCCTGCGTGTTGGCGTGGGTGTATAGCCGGGAGGGCTGAGGCTGAGTGCGTGTTTGTGTCGGTGCGTCCTTGCTAGCAGCAAACAGTGTCACGTCCCTACCTGGACTGCAGTATGACATACACTTTAAAAACAACAGCAACAACAAGCTACAGAGCCACAGAGCTGCTCTTTCTGATCATCAGTTAGGAAATCCTGGCAGCCCCAGCAAAGCATGCCGGGATCCAAACTGGCTTTTGGATTGGGACCCGGAGAGTGAAAGAGCAGCAGTAATTTGTTTGCCATCGCCCTCGAGCCAGGAAATCCAAACCCCAAGCATTTCCCAGGCCACAGCACATTCGAGTCAAAAGAGAGCGTCAGCGAATCGCTCACACGTACAGACAGAAACGCACACCCGCACACACACCCGCACGCGTGCACACACGCGGGGAGAACATTAGGAAAGGAGAATTGTTCCAGCACCACTGCGGTTAAGATGCTGAGACGATCTCGAGTTTTCAGGCCATAGCTGTCAGGATGCTTTGGTATATTCATCACCCCCCACTCCATGGTGATAAAAATTTACACAGCCAACGAAACGAAGATTAATTTCATGTGAAAAGCTGACAGAATGGCCCATGTCATTGCTTTATTTGTGCCAGCACTCAGTAACTCGGTGCAAGTTCCATTGAGGTGGCAGACACCCCGTCCCCTTGAGCCATCTCTTCTCCTCTCTAATGATGCCACCGTTTTGACAAAACCAAGCAACACAGCCGGTATGTGCGAATTTGGAATTAATTTTCTTCAGAAAGGTCAAGTATGTTAATGAGCTTTTGGCTGCCTGTGGTTTTTTTTCTTGTGTTTTTCCCCTATTAATGGGGAGGGGGGGGGGGAAAGAAGGGGGAGAAATGATTACAGAAATAAAAATGAAGGAGGAAAAGAAAGAAACCGTGAGCATTTGGAAGAGGCGGGATTCAGCGTAGTGTTTCATGGGTTCTCCTTTTCCAGGGCTGAGGCAGACTAATTGTATCAGTGCAAGTCTGTGCAGTTTGCTTGAAGCTGTTGAGCGAGGCCAGGGATGTCATGGATCGCAGAGTTGGTGTAACCTGGCACGGAGGAGGTGAATTGCACCTCCTTTACACTCTGGAATTGACGGCAGCCCTGCGTGTTGGCAGCTGCCTTCGTTTTCCATCACAGAATGGCTGAGCTCTGCTCAACACGGGTCTGTGTGTGCTGGGGGAGCAGAGAGCAAGTGAAGGTGAAGGAGAGAAAGGGTTCATGGGCTGAAGCTTTGGTGCCCGTTAGTGAGAGGAAGCTGGGAAGAAAGCTCAGCTGCCCTGGGAGAAATGCCAGGGCCCACTAATTCATGCAGCTTAGAAATATGACAAATAGGGAGTTTAAAGAAAAATTGTCCCCATTTCATGCGACTGGCATGAGTCATTTAAAGTAACTGTGATACCAACTACCTCTCACCTCTGTGTTCCCAAAATTCCCGCCTTTATTCCTGCAAGTTAGAATTTGCCGCTTTCTGGCGTCCTCATGTCAGGAGTTGCCTTGATTTCTCAAGGGCTTGGGTGGTGATCAGCGTGAGTAAAGGTGGCAGAAACAGAAGAGGGTATGTCAGGGCATGAGGGAGTGAAGCTGCACTCCTGGCTGTGTTGCTCACAAGTCACACTAGCCTGGATAGGACCTTTAGGGTAGGACTCATCTGACCTAATTTTTGTCATCTTAAGCAAAGTATCCAGACTAAACTAATCGTCTAAGTTTCCTTTCTTGTTAACAGAGAATGGTAGGGAGGAACACGTATCCCACCTAATTTAAGATGAGAGAAATTCCATTCTGGCAAGGAGTTTCTTTCTCCATTGAACATAAAGTGAACTTAAACAATTAGCTTGGACTGAATCCCTACCTTTTAGAAGCTTAAAATTATGGGGCGTGATTTCCCCCTCATTCTTTTCTCCCTGCTCCCATTCTGGCTCTTATTTCCATAGGTAGTCTAATCCAACAGGCAGACGAAATTCGGCAGGTCTCACAGAGGCTATATTGGCACTATAAAATCAATGTCTTTCACTTGCGCTTGCCCAGGCTGGCTCCATGCTTATCCACTGTTGTGGCAATGCAACCTTTGGCTGTGATCTGGTCGTTTCTCCCTAGCTTCGCTGGAGTAAGCCCAACGTATGAATTCTTGGGCGTCGTCCAAAAAGCCTTTGTTGACTTTGGAGGGTACATGTTTTGCCATCCTGACTACAGTGCAAGGAGAAATGATGTGCAATGTAACAGTGCCAGTGGCACATGTGACATATTTAAGGGTGTCCTTAATTAGAATTTTTTTTTGTTTTACACCTTACACAGCTGGTTCTGTTGTATGGGTCCTTCTGCATGTATGATCCTGGCATGCTCACCACATGAGTCATGCTGCAGCAGGGCTGCCTCAGACTCATGTCTGAGGCATGGATTTCAAAAGCACTCAAGTGACCAAACTTAATGATTTTCAGATGACTCCTAGTATTGTCCTAAACATGGAATTCCTACCCATAAACCACTGTGCTGCCCACACTCTCCCTGCTCTTTCCCAGGCTCTGTAGTGTGCATGGAGGCACGTTCTTCTCTGCTGACCCTGCTACAAGGCAGGGTGCCCTGGCAGACAGGTGGGGTGGGTAGTTGCGGGCAGTAAGATTCACCCGAGGATCTTGTGGGCTGTCTCTCTCACACGTGCTTGCACACATTGTCTCAGAACTTTGGTGGGCATCAGCAGCACTTGTATGTATTTTTCAACTGTGGAAGTTGTTGTGGTGTTAAGTGGTTACTTTATTCCTCCTTAGAGGTGGCTGCATTTCTGTGATGGAAGGAAATGATCTGCTAAACTCTGCTATTGTATAAATATAATTGTACAGTACAAAGAGGGTATGAGAGATATTTAAAGTATTTTGGTGACAGTTTATATTTTGAGTGCTCAATTCTAGCAACAAAAAGAATATGTGAAGTGTATGGAAATGGACATGGTGAAGTAAGGCATTATTGTTGCCTAGTGTGTCAGAAGAGGACAAGATTTATAAGGACTTGAGTTCTCAGGGGAGCTTCTCACCCAGTAGCTCCCCGGGGCTTTAGCTAAACTGTGGGATATTTGGTGTTTCCCAGCTCCTGTGTTGAGGACCGTCTCCTCTCTTCCCAGATGTGAGATGTGGCTGTGCACCATTTCTGTTTTCTCCCCTCCCACGCTCTGGTTTCCGTAGGAAGGAATCTTGGGCATGTGAGTCAGGGAGCTGTAGCGTGCTCTGGTCGTGTCACCCGTCTGAATGATTCAGGACTGAGACTGCACAACACACCTACCCCATGATTTACATATAGCCCTTGGGACGCTCAAAGCCACATTTTCTCAACATGCCAAGTTCTTGAGAAAATCCAACCACTTGTTTTGGTGCATAAATAGAAGCTTCACCCTTAAGAACAGAAATGGAATCTATGAGATGCATCAGGGAAGCGAGTCTGCTGTCCCCCTCCTAATGCTCCCCCCATGTTTATAGATGCCACTATCAAATGACTGGAGCACGGGGTCCCTTTCATCCCTATGTTGCGGTGATTGTTTGCACCATTTTCTCTCAGCTTCTGTTTCTTTCACTCCTCCTGTTTTTTTTCCCCTGTGTGAGAGCACTGGCGCCTACGATGGAAGGTCACCAGTGAGGTTAGTCAACTGGCTCCAAGTATTAAGACTTCCTGCTCTGCTATGAAGAGCTGCCAAGTCTCCCCTCCCTGCTGCTTACCACAAAACCCAGGGTCTGTTTGTCTCCCTCTCTCCCCTTGTCATCCCTCCTCCCCACCAAGAAATTCAGACGTCTATTCAGCAGACAAGAGTGGGAGGGTGAGGCACCCGAGCTACCTTCAAATGCATTTCCTTGAGTCCCAAAAGCAGTGTGGCCACAAGGTGATGATGTTGACGTTGCTTATTGATGTTGCTAGAAGGTGAGCTATCCCCATCCGCAGTGGAGGTGTCCCTCCAGAGTCTGTGGCAGGTTCCCATGGGGATCTGGCCCAGTAGCTGGGGTGACAAACGGCTTTTACTTCCACTGGAAAATTTCATCAAGTTTTTCTACCAGCAGACTGAAAGGATCCCTGGATAACTGGGGAGGGGTGCATGAAAAGCAAGTCAGGAGAGCATGATTTTTGTGAGTAGATGTGAATTGGCTGCACAAGGACCTGTAGTTTCCTTAGAGAAGGGTTAGGGAGTTACGGATTGGTAAGAGTTAAAAATCTCTGCCCTAAGCATGAGCCTGAGGAAAGACAATCCCCTGTCCCAAATGAAGTGAGCTGGCAGCCCCAGGGCTGCCGTTGTCCCCAGGGGCAAGGCGGCAGTGGGTGATCCTTTGCAGAGCAATGGGGGAGAACTGCCTTTGAGGGTAGGGTCTGCACCTGAGGGCGTGGGGAGGGAGCAAGGTACAAGAAGGGCCTTGTTTACAGGAATGGGGCATAAACCAGAAAAGAGAAAGAGATTGAACAGGATCCTGTGAGGAAGAAAAGGGATAAATATGGTGGGAATGAGGGGAAGGCGGCGTGACTGGTAGCTATTTTTGTAAAAACCAAGGGTGGGGGGATACTGAGATCAACCACGTTCAAATGAAAATACAATTTTCTTGAGGAATAATATAAAAGCCCTATATACTAATCATTCAACAGGATGAGGAAAAACTGCTTGCTCCACCCTAATATGTGCTGAGGTAAGGTTAAAACCACAACTTCTTGGGCAGGAGCTTTGGGCTCCCTAAGCCTGACGAGCACACAAGCGTGTGCCTCCAGTCTCCTCCGTTCTTGGGAGCATATGGGGTACCTGAGCGTGCAAGGATCCCACTCAAACCACAACAGAAGGAGCTGCTTCGGAAGAACTGATTTTAGTCCCTCCAGTTGTGGCTGAGTCCCTTAAGCTCCTTCTCTTTGCTCGTAACTCCTTTTCTTAAAGATCCCATAGGAGACTTCCTACTCTTGTGCAAGGCACAAGCTCTTTGTCTTCTTCCTAAGAACTCTGAGGCAGCAGTAGACACCTTGAGCAAATACCTTGAGGATTTCTTTGTGAGCATTGCATCTGAATTTGTCCTACTCTCTGCGAGTTTATGCTAAATTGAGACCACAGAGACCTCATTGAATTACTCCGTTTGTGTAGGTGTAAAGGTATGCAAGTTCTCCATAAACATGGGTATTTAATTTAGATTTCATTTTAATTTTCTTTAAGATTAATTCATTACCAGTGAGAAAGCCAAAGCCTTAGTATTAAAAATCCAAGTCTGTTTTTGGTTTGTTTTTTCACTACATGAAACATGTTTTAAATTCGCTAGTTTCTAATTGTGATCTTGGTGTTGGTCCTTCTGGGTGCCAGCATCAACGTGTTAGCAAATCTGTGTTCTGGGGACTCCTAGCCAGACATCGACAAGGAAAAGATGAGAAAAGCATTGAAATAGGAGGACTGGGGGGCAGCTGTTGCCTTATTTGCTGGCACCCTGTGTTAGCTGCTCCTTCAGTTGTTAGGGCTGCGACTTTCCAGGGACGTACTGCTGCGGTTAAGGGGTAGAGCGAGGCAAATGAGAGGGACAGTGGGTACGTACCTGAGCTACGAGGATGTCCCTCTTTTTATGCTGGGTAGCAAATCAGATGGAGTGTATTTGTTCCTGCCCTGTGGCTAAGAACAATAAAGAAACAGAGCAGGGGATTTCTCTAGCTACAGTCTAATATTCCTTTGGCTGCAGCAGAGGCTGCAGCACTTCCCGACTATCGGCTGGCGCTTTCACTCACACACATCTGTGATTGATGGGCAGAGAGTATAAACACCTCATTAGTGCTATAATTCACTGGTTAGGGCTCAGACTGTGCTGTGGGAGGGGAGAAAAAAAAGAGTTGAGAAAGTTTAATAAAGAAAAAAAAATGGAAAAAGGAGAAGAACGGATGTAAAGGCCACACAAATCATTCCAGGGAGTTATCTGACCTGCTTTGAAAACTTTAATTGCTGATAATGGACAACCTGTTGGGTGGTATTTTATTAACACTAATAGATTTTTACGGGATATTTCTCACATTGCTCTCCCAGAGCCTGAGGAATACATTAAATATTAAAAGTTAATGCTCTTGGTTGCTGTTTCAAGGATGCCCCACTGATAACGAGCTTTCCCGCAAGTTAGAAACCAGTAGAAAATATGAGCTGCTTTTGCCACTTACGGCCTCTGCAATAATAATGAGGAAAATACTTGAATCTTGCGTGCACCTTACAGCTGAGGTTCTTGAAGTCTGGCCTAAATGCTATGTAATGGCAGTGCTCAGCCCAGAGATGGTAGGTATATCTAATCTTCAATCATGGATGTGCAAGAGCTGGATTCCCAAGTCCCACGTTGAAAGCAAATGCTTCTAACCCCCATATGCTACTTTACATTTCAGTTATTCAAAGCAGAGGCCTGAACTGACAACCCATACCTGTTTCTCAAGAGAGCTTACGTCTGAAATGGATGTGCTATGATAGTTTTCTTTAATATGCCTAATGCTTTTATGAAAGTGTTGCTTCTACACTAATTTATTACAGAAATGACCCAACTACCTGGAACAGAAATGGAAGCACCCCAGGAAACAGCCGCAGATGCCTCCGAGAATGTGAGCAACAAGGGGTTTTCTGGAGGAGGCTCTTGGCATCCCGAAGTCCTACATGCAGCAGAGGACCCTCAAAATGTGGAAAAAAAGGCCAATTCTCTACTGTAAAGAGATGGATTCAATCAGCCAAAGAAGGCAACGGCACTAATGCCAACATAGGGCAGTCTGCTGGAGGGAAGGTAAATTTGAAACTGAGTGTGAACAGTAATCAGCTCATGTGGTGAGTCAGGGTGAGGTCTGGCATTAGAATTGAAAAGTCATAATACACATCTCTGCGCGCAGGTGAAACCTGGGCTTCCTCTTCGGTGCCTTCTGAGCACACACCAGCCCTGTCAGCAGTCATGGCCTGGACCTAGAAAGCAAACTTAAATTGGTTAGGCCCTGCCCAGGGCAGCCTGTCTCTTCTGCGTCATGCCATCTTCACTTGCGGCAGCAATGGTCTTGGTTTTGGATCTCATTCTGACCACTGTTTATGCAGCTACCTTCTTGTGCCAAACCGAGCTGGATGGGATGACCACATCCATGCTCTCTGGAGCAGCCCTGGTACAATCTTGGTGAGTAACACTGCTTCCCAAGCCTGCTTGGCTGGAGAGCAGCTTCCCAGGCTTTTATGTGCAAGCAGCCAGCTAGATCTTACCAAGAGCCTGTATTCCAGCTACAGGTCTATCTGTAGGCAGCCCACAAGAAGATGGATTTCTGTACTTACTTCCTCTGTTTGTAGTTGTGCCATGAACACTTTGAGTTGGATTATCTTTGTTTCTCAACTCATCTTGCCATTCTGTATTTCCTCACAAGTAGCGCAAGCTATCGAAACGACCTACTCAGCCTTGTCGGCCTTTCCCACCCTCCTTGCTCAAACAGGGCACTTTTTCCTCTCTATTCCAGGCCCGATTTCTGTTAAGTTTTTCAGTTTAAGCAAACGGTTCGGCTGCTTTGGGGAAGTGAGGCAGAAGAGCAGGGGCTCCAGTTCAGTCTCCTAAGTCTGGCTTTAATGACCGAGATCTCATCTTGGCAGCTAGAACATGAGCTGCTAGAGCCACAGTGTTCTGATGGGACTGACCACAGAGACCAGTTGTCCTCTCTTACATACAGGCCTGGCTTGTGTCAGAAATGTGCATTGCAGGTTTCAGACTCGGCTAGGGAACGTTTCATTAACCCCGTCTACACCAGAGGGTGTTATCCTTCAAGGAGGGGATGCAAGCTAGTCTACGTTGCTTGGTTTAGATGCCATGATTTGTTTTCCACAAGGAATCTTACAACTGAAATACAAATGCATGGATGGTTACTGAGAAGAAGCGGTTTTGTCTTACAGTAAATGACACCATAGCAGCCACAAGGTAGGTGCAAATAAAACTGGGACCTTCAGTTTTTGGAAGGCCTTACCTTTCAAGTTCAGCGGGGTACTGAAGCCATGATGCAGGGCATGGGCAGGGCCTGTATCGTGCTTTCCTTGTACACCGGGCCCTTAGATTGCTTGAGCTGAACTCAGTTCAGGTCGTTTAATAGTCTTTTCAAGTGTGTATCTTCCCTCTCTGAAAGAAGGATTTGAATCTGGGTCCTAGCTGAGTTTGGGAGGAGGGTGCTTAGAGGATAATGCGGAAGCAGGGACAGGAGACTTGGTACAATATTTCTTTCCAAAGGGGTAGCTCCTTTGGCTCGGATGCTCCAGGATGTGCTTTGTTGCTAGACTGCTGCTTAGCAATAAAATGGTCTTAGGTACTTAACGGGAATTGACTGGTCACTTCTCCTCCCCCTGCCAGCCCTTCCGTTCTCCCCATCTTCCCTCCCATCCAATAATGATGGCTTTTCCTGATTGACCCCACAGGCTTACGAAAAACCTTTTTGCTTAAACGTATATTGACCTCAGCCTTGCTGCCCAGTGAATTATGTCACAGCTGGCAATCTGAAAATCATAAATTAGGCCTCAAACCTGAGGAGCTGTCTCCTAATGATACGGCTCTGAGCCTTTATCGATGAAGGTTGTACCAGGTGCCTTCATGTCTCTGACAACTGGGGGGGAAATACCCTTTTTATGGTTTTTTTTCCTGTCATCATCCCATGGGCCCTGTGATTCTTTTATTTCCTTTGAATTTTTTTTTTTAATTTCCCTTCCCTGTCTGTCTTTGCATTGTGTATAAAATTTCCTTACTTGCCTTAACCTACCCTTGAAAGAAAAAGAAAAGGAAGATGTCAAACTTGGCATCTTGGGTAGTCTTAATTCTTAGGTAGTGTTAATTTTCCCAGTCTTTCCTTCCTCCCTTCCTATTTGCTTTTGTGTGGATTTGTTGTTGTTGCTTCCCCTGCTGTGATTCTTATGATCTGGACAAATGCACTGGACAAATGAGAAATTTAATAGTACTGGAAACATTTCTCCCTTACTTTGTAATGCAAAATAATTCCAATAGATTGCCTTTACATTCATCATCTTTTCTCCCATGACTTGGGCTGTATTTGCTTGTTGTCACTTCGGTGGATGAGGGATGGGGAATACTTCATGAAATGTGAAGCATCACCATAAACGAAATCAACCCTTCTGTCTCCGTACAAGTATTGATCAAGTGGGAAGGCGGGAATTCACTCCGTGACATAGTTTATAAAAGGAAGATCTGTATTGTGCTTGACTTAAGTAGTAAAAATGCCATGAGTTTTCATGATTCACTGTTCTTTTGGAGGGGAAAGGGCGGCATAGCTTGATTTTCCTCTTCTAACAGACCAGAGCAAGGCTCGAGTATCTGCACACCGTGCATGGGTGGCAGGTCCAGAAAAGGAGGGATATTTGCTTGCTTTCCCACATCTTAAAATAGGGCTACATAAGCAATTTTTGTCTTTATTCTATGCTGGAATACACTGATAACAAAGCTGGGGAAGAAAGAGAGCTTATGTTTTCAGTTTTCTAGAGTTAGTGGAAATACTGCCTTGGTGACAGACCCATTTCTTGTTTGAGACCTTGTATGCCTGATTTTATATCTGTGGCACATTCCTTCAGTGTGCCACGTGAATTCTTCAACTCAGGAACGTCTTCAGTTCAGGATATGTTACCTCTTCCTCTGTGTCTTGGCTTACTTTAGAAAATGCAGAAAGATATGTTTGGTGATAGCTACTGACAATAGGCATGACACCGTAGCCAGACGTGGCAAGGATGAAATCAGTTCAGGGATGATGATTTCTCTTGGCTTGAAATGTCACCAGCGAAGTTGTGAGAGCCCTCGGCACCTCAAGGGTGTTCAGTGCTATGGATGGAGATCAGGCCCTAAGATAACAAAGTGATGAAAAGCACTTTCAGAAATACTGACACATAGACAGATAAAAGAAGATGCAGTAATAGTGTGTAGAAATAAATCCTTCTCATTCTGCTTTTGATCTGCTGAGTTTCTTAAATATAAGAATTTTTTTAACATAAGTTTCTTAATTCATCAGTGAGCTTACGTCCTGCATTTTTAACAGCCTTAGAAAATGTTACTAGAAAAAAAAAAGGATTCATGCATTTATTTTAAAGACACTGGATTAGGCATTATCTTTATTTAGTTTAAAATACTCCCCTGCAATGTTTACAATATGACATTTGTGGTACTGGCATGTGCAGCACTGCCCAGAGAAGGAAACTGGCTGAAAATTCCCTCGTCTGCTTTTGCTACTGTAGAGGACATAAATGCAAATGGCTCAAAAGTTGGACCAGTGGGAGAAAAATTAGTAGATTATGGATTTTATCCCTCTTTTCCTAATGTAAATTGCAGGCACAGGTAATGACATCTGTGATTTTAATATGAGATTTTAAAGTAGATTGTGTTCCTTCAAAGAAAATCAGAGCTTTGAAATACTGCAAGATTAGAGGTACTGAGGCCCGACGTGGCAATGGCTCAGGGTTTATGGCATTCCT
>NW_010545530.1:67587-83287 GCF_000687285.1 Phaethon lepturus
ACAGTAAAAGGTGTTCTGTGACCTGGCTTTTATGAAGATCGAAAGGCTTAAAACTGTTGAGAAAAAGATTTTCACATCATCCCGGGGGGAGACACCAAGTTGTCAAATGGAAGGAGGCTCTTTGAAGTGTGGAGATAAAGACCTTTCTAACCTTCAGTCATGTACGAAAGCCGCTTCCAGCTGGCAGAGGAACTTGGTTGGACTGGCTGTGTTGAAGTAATTCGTAGGAACAGACCGGCTGAGTTGGTTCAGGTGAACAGCTGGCAGTATCTCAGCCAAATGATAAACAGGACCAAAACTGAATGTTTGAAGAGGATTGAAAGGACGGGGAAAATTTAAAAATTAATGTGTTGGGGGAGGTGGGAATTCCATGTGTTGATATCTCCCTGTACTCCAGGACCAACCAGCCTGAGGCAAGCAAAGCACCTATTCTGGGGAGTTGTAATAACAAGTATACTCACTCCTACAAGTATTATCTCAACCTTGTGTCTGAGCGCGGAGGAGCAGGTGGGAATGCTCACAATGAGCCTTTGGGTGGGAGAAGGGTGAAGAGAGACAGCAGGTAGCCTCACACCTCTGTTTTCTGGCCAAGAAGCTGAGCCAGCGCAGGGACGGGAAGGGAGGAAGCGATTCACTGCTGCTGTAGGCCAGCAAGAGCTTGCCACTGGTAAGAAATAGCTGTGGAAGAAGTGTTTTGTGGATAAGCTCCTGCTAAGGCAGGGCAGCTGCACAGCAGCACTTTCCAGACTGTCCCAGAGCTCACTGTCTAGCACGAACACTTACATGTTTGTTCATTCCCTTCTCAGATTCCTCCGACTGGTTGGCATTGGCAGCTGGGTTATCATGATGCCTTGAGAAAGTACTCCTGCACCATATTTTTCATGTAAGCAAAAGCTGTTAGCACTGAAAATCTTCCCAAAAAAGGATTCTCCTGAGCTGGTAAGAATAATTTCTGGTCACATTTATAGAAGTTTAAATGGCATCTAGACAAGATAAATATCCATTATGTTTTGTCATCTCTGTGCTGATAAACTAAGGATACATTTGCTTTCAGGCTAATGGCTTTTTAAGAGAAAGCAGCTAAACAAGACAGAATACGAGTAAAATTTAATGGCAGTTGCTGTTTGATACACATATTTCCTCTGTAATAAGCTCAGTCTCTTGGCTGACAATAAAATAGTAGTTGTCCTTAGCCAAAATCTTGAAAGCTGAAGGTGAAAACAATGGTAGGAATCACATGCCCTTATACTCCATGTCCAAGCATTGAATTCCCTCACAGCAACGTATTTTTTTTTAAATCTTTAATTATCACAGCTCACATAGATGCTCCCTAGGAACTATCATACATAGAATTGGTCAGAATTCTAAGCTAAACTTGGATAGTTTGGTTCCCATCGGAGAATGTTATTTTGGCAAAACTGAACTGGTTGAGGAAATCACATTGATTTAGCGCTTTTTTTTATCTTCAGAGGAATAATAGAGCAGCCTGACTCTGTTGAAGCCATAGGTTTTATTCGGGTGTTCTTTTTCTTTCCAAATGACTCTGCTTCTTTTTGTAGTAGCGTTTAGTACTATAAGACATTTCCAACATATTTCAGTGGGTCTAAAATTAAATTACGGAGGCAATATTGAGATTTTGGGGGGTTCTTTTCCACAGCAAAACATAAGTAATTAATGAAATTATGAAATTATATACCAAATGGAACTTCCATTCTTCTCCTCATCCCAACAGTGCCGTTACACAGGCTGAGCCGTGCACGGTTTACAAATATTCTAGAAGTAGTACTGTAGAAGGAGCTCCCTGTTTCTCTCAGCAAGGTTTTCTTTTTATTTACTCCTGACTATTCAGTTTTCCTTTGTCAACCTTCTTAAAGCAAAAATTTCCCAAATACCAGGGCAGAGAGAACTATGTTGTCATCTTTCCACTCACCGGTGTAATGAATAGGATCCTGCGTTAACGGGCCCACGAGCCTGATTCAGCAAGGAAATTACTGTGTCCCTGTATCCTTTTAATTGTAGGTTTTAAAACCAAAGCATGGAGACACACATAAATTATTACATTGTCATTTAATCTGGAGTCAGTCCAGTGTGAACCCTGAACGCCTGGAGCTGGTCCAGCTGAGTGGCAGGAACAAGGCTGAGAGTCCTAGTAAACACCCCATGATTTCTGGTATTTGCAGGGCGTCTGTTCTGCCTGCCCTTGCAGTACCTTGTCTGGTCTGGAGAAGATCCTGGGTGACTGGTGATTTTATTACGGCCTGGCACATTTGAGGCTAAGCCATTCGGCTTGTCAGCATGCTCCCAGAAGAAAAGCTGCAGTGAAAAACCTTGCTCTGGGCTTTGAAATCTGAACTGCAGCCAATTCCAGCTGAGGGATGTGACGATCGCCTTTTGCTGTGAAGTTGCCATCTGAACAATGACACTGTTGTGTCGTTTGAAAAGACAACAAGCAAGGCAAAGGATAAGTGTCCGTCGTAGATGTGACGGGGTAGGTATCAGTCAGAAAGCACTCCAGGTCCTCGGCCTTTCCTTAAATGGTGCACTTCAAAATCCACATTTAGAGTTGTGTCGAGGGGACACATATGCATCCCAAGTTTTCTGCTTGTGAAGAGTTTGCTTTTTACAAGCTCTTTTTTGCTAGACCATCTGGCCATGCTCCTGCTCCTTTGAAAGCTGCGCCTTACTGAGTAGTCCTGGGAACACAAGAAGGAAGTGGCAGGAGGGGAACAGGGAGGGGGATTTCTAAGAGATGTGCTTTTCCTTAATAAAATAATAGTCTAAGAGGAGATCACAGCTTGTAATAGCCAGTGAGACACTGCTGCTAGTGTTCACGGCAAAACTCCACTTCTCAGGGCTGTGCTTCACAACCCGGAATCCAGCTGCACCGTGCATGTGCTGCACAGCTCTCTTAAAGTCAAATCGGCCACGGCATGGGCGTGAGTATTATTCTATATTCATCCAAAGTACAACATCTCATCTTTTGTTCTCAATTTTTTGCGACAAACAGCTCCTCTTATTATTTGCCGCTCCTGTAAGACCCCAGATGAAGTCATTGCACCAGGTTTTAGCTAGTAGGTTCTGTGAAATGCTTGAATAAACGGGATAGTGAATGGTGAGAGGAGGAAAGGGAGAGAGAGACTCGTAGCTGCCTTTTCGCAGATGGGGAGCTGAGGCCTGGGAATTGAACAACTTGCCCTGAGTCAAAGAGGTGGTGGAAGAATCAAGACAGCAACTCAGCTCTTCTCCATTCAAGACAGAAACACCCTTTTTGGCCATTATGTTCTATGGCAGGTGAAATACCTAGCCTGAAGGTTGGCTGAGAAATTATCATTTTAAAGATTGTAAAGCTTGCAAAGTATTTATGACGGAAGTCCTGCTGTCCTTGGTTTTGTTCCTGCATAGTCATATTGCAGGGTCAGGACTTCTGCTTTCCCACCCAGGAATTTCAGTGCACCTCAGACATCTCAGATTTACTGTTTCTGAGTTTTTTGCTTGGACTCTTCATGTAGGTCCAGCTACAGATAACTGCTCCAACAAGCTGAAATCCTGGGAGAGTGTATGAAGCCTTGAAATCCCAAGAGGACAAAACTGGGGGCTGGACAAAGAGGGCGTATCCAAGGATGCCAAAGACAGCTAAATCTCCAACAGAATTAGACAGTTATCCAAACTTCCAGTTACAGATTTAGAGTAACCCTAGCTTTTGGGCAACCCACCCGAGAATGCATTAGGGTTGATATTCAGGATTTCCATGGGAGCTGGGCATCTAAGGCATTTTTGGGGACTGGATGTTGTGAAACCTGTGGCTTTATAGTGGACCTTGTATTGTCATCTTGTCCTGTGGAAGTCAAGTTGACTTAGAAACTTCAGGAATTTACTGTGTGCTTTGTTCTAGCATAAAATATGATCATGCCCAAGCCAGGGATATAAAGCCCAACAGTCCTTTGAATTTATCTAAGTAATGGGCCTTGCATAGACAGCAAGAAAATCCACAGTTAAGTTTGTGTTCTCAGAGGGAATAGAAATCCTTTAAATCTGGGGACAGGGAAGTATAATTATTGAAAAGGGTTGGGTTACTTCAGAGCCAGGTTAAACCGAAACTACCAGCAAAGGTTTGCATACACTTCCCTATGGATGCAGATTTTGGATTAAGTGAACCAGCACCCTGCTTGAGGTGACAGCTTGGTGTAACCCATTGATGACAAGAAGGTAGAAATAGAGCAAAAGTAGTAATTCACATTTTCCCAAAAGAATAAGAAAACATGGAGATAAACAAATGTGTAACCCCAGACACGAGGACACCAGCTTCTCTTCTTCATTCTGCCGTCCATTTATTGTGTGGATGTGGCAAGCCTCGTTACGAATCCTGTCTGTTACGGGCTACAGATATTTTCATCTGTCCAACACCGCAGTGTTGCAAGAAGCAATACAAATGCTATTTGCTATTTACTAGTAAACAGTGCAGTGAAAAAGCTCGTGTTGCAAGATGAAGCATCCCTGTCAAGGCCACACCTCGTTCCAAGAGGCTGTCCATACCCGTTTCCCTTGGGTTAGGAGTACGCTATTGCAATTCTTCCTGAGATCTTTCTTACACAAGTTACAAACCTTGTAACGTCTTTCGTTCCCTTTATCCAGACTAAGAGCAGATGTTGGGAGAGGATCCAGGCCTGTATATTACACTTAGAATGTGTATATGTATAAATCCCCCTTCTTTCCACAGCTGTAATATACAGTGTATGCACCTTATTATCAGTGAGAGATCCAGAGTACAGGGCAAAGTATAGAGTAACCAGAATAATGCAGGGTCTTGGGAGATTTTTCGCTGTTCAGAAAAACTGAAAGAATTTTATGTGGAAAGCCAAACTAGGGAGGAAAAGGACAGGGGTGAGGAAGGAGGAACCACTTTAAGTATAAAAATGTCTGAAGGGAATAGGGAAGTGAGAGTTTCAAGGCTATATGAGCTAGTGTCATATACAAGGATAAGAGAGCCTTCATTTAGGCTAGAGACGAGCCAGCAGGCAAGGAATTTGCTCCAGACAGAGTGCTTCATAGATCCTGCATGCTACTATAGCTAACAATCATGTCAATAGGGTTTAAAAGGTGCTTCAGAGGAATTGGGAAGCAAAGACAAATAAGGTGGGTGGCTGAGGGAGGAATGGAAAGTCCAGTGGTTACTGAGTGAGGCTTGAGTGTGATGAAAATCCTGGCTGTGCTCCAGTACAAGATTTCCTATCACATTAATTCTGTTGCAACAGGCTCCAGTGATACAGGCTTTGTATATCAAAAACGCTACACAGACATCAGTGGTGGGGGTAATAAGATAAGCTTGCTCTGTTGCCTCCAAACTTTCCACTAGGATGCCTTCAAAGATGAAGCCTGAGCCTCTATGGTGCTGTTCCCTTCGTGCACGTGGGCAGAAAGCGAATGATTAATGGGGAAAGAGGAATAATAAGCTCTTTGAAATGTCATGTTCCTCTCAAAAATTGAGTCCATCCTCTGCCCTTCTGTTAAAATACATGTGCTCTTGAATGGCATTTTGGTGACCCTAAAAGGTCTTATTTCAAAAGTGTTTCTTGCTTTGAAAATGTGATTACCTAAACTCAGATGATGATATTGGGAATACTGTGATACTGTCGCTGTTCGTTGTGGGCAGAACTCTTGGCAGGTATCTCGTGAAATTTTGTCTGTTCAAGCCAGTAGGAATGGCAGCTGCCACTGGTGATCAGGGGTTACTACCACCCCAAAACCTAAAGAGAATAGATGGCAGCATCCGTCAGATTTCATCCTTAGCCCTGATTTGCATTAAACCCCAAGTACCTCCTGTGTTCATTTCTTCTCCTGTCCTAGCTAAAAGGATTTGCCTGAAATTCCTTCCAGGGACTGTCACCAGCTGTCTGGTATATTCTTGTGGACCCTGTTTTCCTTTTTAGGTTGGTGATACCAGGTGGTCTGAGGGATGCTGATGTAAATGGGAATAGTAGCCTGCACTGCTTGCTTTTACAACGGGTAGCTTACTCCTTTCAGTTCTCCTCTTAGCCGTGGGAAAGGGACTGAGGTGAACACTCTCTCTTTTTCCTCTGGCTGGGGGCACTGGATGGCAAATGGCCAATTGCAAGGATAGAAGATCAGCATGAAAGAAGTCTGGTCTGGGAAAGAGAAGTAGCAGCTGATCTAATACCATCCTGAACAGCAGTGAAACAGAAGCAAAAGCCAGACAGTATTGATGAAAAGAAAAGGAAAGAGGGAGGAGCTACCCCAGCATGGTCTTGTAGCAGAGGAGAGTCTGATGCTGTGTTTTCCAGCCCGGCTGTGCCAGAGTTGCTTTCTGTGACCTGGATATGAGATGGATGAGGTAGAGTGTCTCCAAATAGAGCCGGAGTAGCCTTGCTGGGCTTCTGTAATGGGGGAAGATATGAGTGTAACGGCCACCCTTCTGTGGAAGAGAGTGCAAGGGCTGCCTTTGACCGACTGAGGGTGTGAACACTGTAAGGCCTGGTTTTTTTGCTAAGACAACTGGAGTAGGAACGAGGTTGGGTTTTAAGCCTTCTTTTATCGCTAAAGTGTGGAGGCGTAAGTAGAGGAGGACAGAAAGCCACTGGAGCCCTGTTTGTTGTGACCACACCACTATCATTCTCCTTTGTGCTAGAGGCAAAGACTAAAGCTTTGAGCTGGCCAAGGAACTCCTTAAATCAGGAAATAGTCTTAGGAGGCCGATTCCAGATCTTTTTTCCTAACCAAAAATGAATAAAAGAGATGAGAAATGGGTCCATTCTGGACCTGCCCCTCCCAGCGTTGTGACACATTGGCTGTAAGGATATGGAGCATCCTCTACTTCTGCCTCCTCTGGTGTGGCCAAAACACAGTTAAGCCTCCTTGTCCCTCTCTCCCCCAAAAAGTGCATTATGGTATTCTCTTTTCTGCCTCTCCCTCCTTTCTCCAGAGCTGTGTGTTTGAAATGATATCTATTTCTCTTTGTGACAGCACACCGTGACTGCTGCCTTGACGTTCTCCCAAGCTGACATCCCGACCGGTATGACACTGATGCCTTTGGGCAGAAATCAGAGCCGGTTTGCTGCATGCCTCTGTGTAGCCACGATGCCTGTAGCGCCTCCGAGAGCCCCCAGTGCCCTGCTGGGGAAATGGAGCGAGCACGTGGGCCCCAAATGAACTCCAAGAAGAGAGCAGGCATTATCCGCAGTGATCCTGCTACTCATTTTTAGTTTTAAGTGCTCACATTAACATGTTTTTTTCCTTCTTTTTCTTTTCTCTCCCTTCCTTCTTTGCCTGTGAGAGGGTTGGTTTCCTGTTTTCTCCCCCAGTTGCAGAGTCCTTGGGGAGCTGGGCTTTCATGAGCTGGAAAAGGAGCGCACAAGCATCTGATCAGCCTTTATTAGTGTTGAGAAGGATCTAATAGTTCCTGGCTTCTGGGACCATTACCTGTCATTTAGTTTTATTAAGTCTGTGATGAGAAAGTTTAAAATTAAAGGCTTTGTAAATTGGATTCCGGTTTGAAAGGGAGGCACCTACCAGGAACTAGCCAAAGCTTGCAGATGGGCCACTGGGAACGATATCAGACTTTACTATTTATCTTCAGCTGCTTTGACAAAGATCCTGTGCCAAGACATGGAGGGGAGGTAGTTTGTGGCAAAGCCTCAGGGTATCCAGAAGCCTTCAGCCATGTGAACAGTATAATCCTTCCTTTGCCAGGCTACTTGCGTTCAGACTCCCAGCTACGGTTCAAGAGGAAGGGTGGTCTTCTGATCGAGTCATTACACAGTGCTGTGAGTTCTGATTCAGCCGAAATGATTTCAGGCAAGTCATTTCAACTCCTCATGGTTTGTTTTTTGATTTATAAGGAGGAGGAGCTAGTATTAGTATTGATTTTTTTCTTATCTGTTGCCTGTTTTAGGTAGTCAGCTCTTTGGGACAGGTACTGTCCTTGACTCTTGATGCTTACAACAAAAGCTCCAACTCAAAAGAGTCCTCAAAACAACAATAAAGACTTTGTTAAGTCCCTAAGAAAAAGCAAGCAAAATGGGTGAGCCACCTAGTCAAGAGAAAGATCTCAATTTTAGGGGTTGTAATGCTGTATTGTTCTCTGCTTTTGAGACTAATCTTTGAATTAACTGTCCAAAAGCACTTGTGAATGAAATACTTCAATTGCAATAAAGTAATCCAGATAACTAATTATGGCATGACAAGGGAAGCTCAGGGGCCAATCACAACAAAGAGCTGCTGTCACTTCTGTTTTCTCAGTTCAACAGAAGGCTCATGGTGACATTGCTCTGATGAGAAGCAGCATGAGCTAGTGGTTGTACATACAGTCTGGGAATCAGAAGTCTTGGGTTTTGTGACTCAGTTTGTCTTTGACTTGAGCAACATGGGAGAAGTCACCTGAGGTCAGAATTTTAAGGTGACTCTTGCCCATCCTTGCATTGTTAAATACACAAACTGTGCTTATATGGCCTTACATGAAGATTTAGGGTTCACACTTTATCTCTGAAAGACCAAGTACAGTACTCCACCAGAGCATAGGGCTTACCCAGTTAATAATAGATTGTGAAATTAAGTGTTTATGTCCTGAAGGTAGAATGTACAAGGATGAAACAGCGATTACCTTTAAAGTAATGGTTTCATGGAAGAGTTTACCTCAGGTTCTCCCCACGTAACTTGGCATTTTTCATCTCTCTGGGCTTTGCCATTTTTATCTGGCTTTATCAGAGGGAAGATTTGTAAACCCTTCAGGCTGAAAGGGATGCCCTGTGACCATCTACTCTAACACCTACATAGCCAAGCATCAGATGTCAATCCTCACTTTAAGCTAGGTTCATCTCTATTTAAAGAACCAGAACTGAGAGCAAAGTCTCACACCGTGCAAACTCACAGTGAAAGATGGGTCTTTCACCTCCTTTCTCCAGAGAGCTTCCAAACCACATGGGCAGGAGGAGGGATAATATACCCAGAGGAAACTGAGACACGGAGGGATGGGTAAGAAGGGGTAATACTCTTGCAGAGTGTAGGCACTGCGGGCAACCTTGGACCCGGAATTCCTGCAAGTAAGACTAAGCATGTGTTAACTCCAGGCCATTCTTCTTCTCTCTCCATAGGCATAGTAGTTCCTTGACTTCAGCTAATCACCACGTTCCCTTGAAGGAGGAGTGATGTCTCTCCCAAGTTTCTCTGCTAGCGTCGTGAGAGAACTGATCTATGAGCTATTCAGTGGTTACTTACATCATTCTTGTGTTTCCAGCCATGTGACTTGACCGCAAGGCTTTCAGAAGGTAATCTGGGGAGATTTTATCAAATGTAAAATGTTCCTAGACATTACTGGAGCCATGATGTAATGAACCAAGGTTTTGTTCTTTAAATTCCACTTTGCTGAAAAACCACAGGCCCCAAAAAATTGTTCCAGAGAATCTGCAGAGATTTGAGGAGGCTGAGATCTTGTGCTGGGCTGTGCAGCACTGGTAGGGAGAAAGGGTTTCTGACCAAGTCCTGTGTTGCTGGCTTGGTGAGGTCTGGGCTGACCCGCTGGCATGGACAATAACTTCTTTACAATAAAGACTCCCTTGTTTCTGCTGCTGTGATGAGAGTGTTGCCAAAGGAAAAGGCAGCACGACCAGGCCTGCATCATACCTCACTACTCTTGAGTGCGTTGCGTGTTTGGAGCTTTGGTATTTGTTGTAATTGTGGATGCTTCCATTTTTGTGAAGGCAATTCCAGCCCAAAGTCTTGCCTCAAAAAATTCAAAAAGGTGGTCCCCTCATGTGACACTGCTTTCTTAGTATCATCTGTGCTGGGGCTGAGAATCTAGTTTGCCGTATCTGAGTGCTTTGAAAGACCTTTAAAACCCTTTTCAGAGGGACAGTGATTCCTGAGTCACATGTGTGTGAAAGTCTTCCTGGCATATTTATATCTGCCAGACCAGGGTGACACTGCCCATGCTTTGATGCTTTGGATTTCAGTACCTGTTGAAATCCCCTGAACAAATAGTGCTATTAATTACGGGGCTTGGCTTTGATGAATGATGCATAGGGGACAACATTTCATTTTGTCTAGGGGGAGGTAAGCGGGATGGGGCATTTCTGAGTGTTCAGTGATGCAGGAGAGGTCCTGGGTGTTGCCTGATCAAGGGGAAGTTGCTTCCTCTCTCTAGAGTGCTGTAAAGTCAGTGTCAAGTCACTGTGGCATCTGGGTTATGTCACCTTCTGATGGGGCTACCTCTTTATACATCAGATTTTGCTCAGACAGAAACCAATTCAGCTCTTTACTTAAAAAGCTTTTAAAATTACTTCTGCCTGCTTAAGGGACTGCCCCATCCTCAGGCCATTTTAAACATCAGAGCAATGAGTTTGGGGTTCAGATTCTTATCCAGTTATGTGAGATGGGGGGAAGCCTCCATGTTCCCAGGGAGGGCCCCAGGATCTTACCACCATTTCTTTCCCCACATCCTTCTGAAACTCCCACATCAGTAAACAGGAGTCTTGCAAAAGCTGTTTACATGACAAGGTTATAAGAAAGGTTTGTTCCTGAAGTGATGAAAAAAAGCTTTTTCCACAGCTTTGATTTAGTAGCTAGCCAAGTTAATTTCTTCTTTGTGTGTTTCATTATGTTTTGGTGCTGAGTGGTCATGTTTATGCCAAAAAGTTGAATTATATTTTGGGGCACCTGAAACTTTTGTTCTGTACAGACAACACTGCTTGTCATTTCAGCCTAATTAATTACAGCCACCTGAGGACATCTCTAGCTGGTTTTCACAAAGGGTCTTCCGGAGAAGGTAATGCAGTGTTAGAAAACTATTTTCTTCTGGCACAAGAGGACTGCTTTCGGTGGGAGGAGTACTAGGTAGTAGGTTTGTGAGATACCAGCTGATGTGACTGGTGGAAAACAAGACCATTCAGAGAGAGAGGAAAAGAAGGAAAGTCAGAAGACAGTGCCGTTGAAACTAAGGATAATGGGAGGAGAGTATTTGCTCCTTGTAAGGCACCCAAAATAACGATGAACAAATTGGAGCGCGTGATGTTGAGTTGTGGCCAAGAGGTGCCTTAGCAAAGACACAAGGCATGATTTCTTTTAACTGAGTTTAGATGTTTACACTGTAGATGTTTACATGATTGAGTCATCCATATTCCAGTTTAGTGATTCACTTCGGGATAATCTGAATCACGCCTTGGAAATTTCTATTTTTTATTATTGACTGTAAAAGTTTTCTAATGGTATGGGCTCAGGTGAAGAAATCTGTACTGCATCCATCTACCTGTGCCAGAATTAGACCCAAGGTGTCAGGGAAAGTGAGTAAGGTGTCAGGATCCGAGTGAGGGAGACCTCACTACAGTAATGGGGCAAAAGCTTGTTTAATAGACATGGAGGTACAGGGAAGAAGTAAGTTTTGGGAAGGCAGCTAGATCACAGCTGGAGAAGCACAGGCACATTTGGGGAAGTATAAGTTCAAGAATGAAGGTGAAGTGAACAGGAAATGCACATAGGAGAACAGAAGGGGAAAGAGAAAGGGTTTTTGTATCTATTCTAGTTTAGAATGTGCACATGGGTATTCAAAACTAGAAAAAGAAGGTCCATCACCCCAGAATAAACCAGTGCTGATGGCATTGGCTGTGAGATGGGAAACCAAAGCTCAGGTCTCTACCATACTCATATCACGATCCAGAACCAGAGTCTTCCACACTGATCTGAGTGTACTAGCTCAGATACAGTGGGTGGCTGGGAGGGGCTTTTGCAGCTTGTCTTCCTGGAAGCTTTCAGTTCTGTACACATGATTAAATACTTCCAAGCGGTGCGGCACTCTGGGTACCCCACATTACACATGGTCACCCTAAAAACGAGACATGAAGTGGAGCAGCAGCAGAAATTCCATGCAGGACTTGAGAACATACTCTCTTTGAAACTCTCATCTTCTTTTTGTGAGAAATTTCCGTTTAACTTAATTGACCTTTCCCAATGAAACTGTACTGAAGAATTTCCTGAACAGCTCTCATAAGCAGGCTTTGGAGTCCAGAGGACCAGAAGAACCCTTCAGGTAATAAGTTTAAAACAAAGAGAAGGTAATAAATTGTGACACGAGTGGCTAAATAAATTGCAGAAGTCCTTGCCAAGGAATATGATGGCCAAAGGCACAAATATGTTCACATTTAAGGCGTGTAACTGGAGGGTGGCTCCATTGATGGCTTTGCTAGCCACCTAATGTAGGGAGTCTTTAAGCAGATTACTAAAATGATAGCTAGGTATAGCAGGGACAGATCCGTCATCGGAGGACTTGGGGTTTGTATTCTCCCTGAGGCAGTCTGCCTGTGCCTTCTGGTAGAGATCAGGTACTAAGCTAGATTGATATTTTGGTCTGACCCAGTATTTCTTATTCTTGTTCTGAGTACTTTTGCATCTTCTTGCCCTAGAGATGGTTCTGAAAGATTACGCTGGGTTTTGGTCAGTGTAGTGTGTGTGCCAGCTTTTGTGTCCAGCCTGTCTGCGTACATCACCGTGTTGGATACGTCTGTGATGCGACTGTGTGTGAGTGGTCAGACACCATTTCTACATACGTGTAAGATTGAGGGTATTACGCTTGTGCCGTGTCTTGCTTTTGTTAGTGCTTCCCAGATTTCAAAAATACAGAGCAGGGCATAAACTCCAGAAATGTGTTTTCCAAATAGACTACAAAGCTGAGAATTAAAGACAAGTGTGAATGAACCCTCTTCCAGCTCATTCTGTCATTTAGGGATGCTCGTGTCAATACAAACTATTGAGACATCTGGAATGGGGTCATGAGAGTCCGTGGGTTTTGGATCGTTTTGCGTGGGAAATCCCGTAGTACTCTGCTCATTTCACTGACAGGCAGCTCATGCCTCCGCATGACAAAATAGAGACAGACCCTTTGCAAAGCGTAATGGAGGAGGGTGTTCTGATTGTGATCCAAAGTTGTTCTCACAATAGCGTCATCTGACTAGTTTAGCCCTCCAGATGGGGCAGGCTCTTACATCTAGCACAGGGATATGATGTATAAACATCGAGAATTTTTTTATTAGTTCAAGGCAAAACCTGCTCCCATCCTCCTGGGTTTCACATGTGTTTAATTCTAGTGATCCATTTTCTGCATGGTGTTAACCATCACCACACTTGAGTCTTCCCAGCTGAGGATTTATTTCATACCCTTCAGCCTGACTTAGGTGAGTACACACCTGCAGTCTCAGCCTGAGCAAGGCATATAAACATATTCTTGGCTGAAACTGGGCCTAGGAGTGGGTGAAACTTGGCACTGAGGGGGCACATGAAGTGAATGCCCTGTGAAAAACATTTTAAATGTAGGTAGGGTATAAACTTGGAGCCAATATTTACTACATTTTTATGTGGTTATAGGGCAGCTGTCTGACCTCCTCACCTAATTTGCAAATAATCTTGTCAGGACAAATTAGTCCATGCTGAGCCTGTGCTGTTGAGACTAGATGGTTATCTGGATCTGCACTAGTGAATTTTAAGGTAGTTCTGGTATCTCTCCAGTACTGTGGTCACAGTGGCAGTGACTGCGGTGCAGAGATACGCTTTTGTGTTAAACAGAACATATACGCAAAAAACCTCTTCTACAGAAACCTGGAATTAATGGTCTTCCTATCTGGTTCCTTTCTGGCCATTTTTGCTACAGGCGTGAGTGTTGAAAATAAAGATTGAAATGACATTTGAAACTGTAGCTCTGAACACTGTGAATTGCTTAATTCATCTTAATAGAGGTGTTCACTCTGAACCTGGAAAGCTTTTAGTTGAGATTTAGCCTGTGGTTTGATATTACAAATTGCTTGGTGGTAACATTGGTTTAAGACATTGTTGTCTCCTGGCCTCTTGTTCTTGCTGCTGTGCTGGCACAACTACTGTGGTTGGGAACCAGAGGGAGGAGCCATCCAACTTGGGGGGAAAAAGGAAAAAAAAAAAGGTTTACTGTGTGTGTTTGTGTGTTTGTTTGTTTGTTTAAAGCAGGAAAAGTTCCTCTGTCTGGTTCAGCGCCTGGTCACACAGAGTTTTCCTGGCACAAGTGAGTGGAAAGAGCACTTTGGCATGGAGGGGAGATGAGCAACGGAGGGTGAAAGGTGAGCAGCAATTACTGGTTCTGGTAATGCCACAGTGTACTTTGTAATATCAGACCATGATCTGGAACTGATCTCAACATGTGAAAAATGCTCAAATACCTTTAAAATTGTTGGTCTTAATCTTTGCATTTAGGTGTCTTGGCAGACACTTCCAATTTGTGTTCTTAGCTCACAGTCTCCAGCCGTCCAGCTTCTTGCATTTCACAAGTTCAAAATGCTGCAGCCCACTGGTACTGAAAATGTGTGAATGAACAAAATAGTTGGAGTTGAATGACAGTGTAAGTATCAGTTGTCACTGCAAGGAATGTTTTCTTCATTTCCATAATGAGTTCATTGAGAAAGAATCCGTTTTA
Source organism: Phaethon lepturus (assembly GCF_000687285.1). Taxonomy (NCBI): domain Eukaryota; kingdom Metazoa; phylum Chordata; class Aves; order Phaethontiformes; family Phaethontidae; genus Phaethon; species Phaethon lepturus. Next base: position 82,025 of record NW_010545530.1, read on the forward strand.
ATATAAATGAAAGCAGGGTTTCCACGGTGACTTTCGCAAATTTAGAAGATCTTGTCATTTAAATCCCGTTTGCTATGGAACATAAAGATCATTTGCTATACACCACATCTAACCATCTGAGTCCAAAGGTACCATGAAGAATATGGTGAGGTGCCTGGAAAAACAAAAAAAAACCAAAACCAAAACAAAACAAAAATCTATAAAAAGAACAGACTTTCAAGGCACTAAAAAGTGGGAAATAAATCTCGCTGAAAGTTTGCCACCTCACTCCCAGAAATGGAGTTGTCTGATAAGCAAATTCCCTGCAGACATTAAAAAAACAAGCAAAGCCAGAACAGTAGAATACCCAAATGATTTGGTTAAAGAAATGTTTGCTTTGTTTAATGAATTATGATGGTTTCGATGAAATTTCCATTTGCAAATTTGAGTTGTACTTGACAGGAGAAAATTTGTATCTAAAGCCTGTGAAAAAATGTCTGTCTGCCTTTTTCTGTCCATCTGTCTCTCCATCCACAGAACAAAATTCAAATAGTTTCCAAACAGCATCTGGCATACATGCTGAAAGTGAAACTTAACAAAGTCTTGGCTATAAATAGCCATATATCCAAATTTTGCAGCACACTGACGCAGCTCGAAGTCACAGATCTGTCCATTGATTAACATATCTCATTAAGGAAACTGCTGGCCCCTGAAGTGTGGAGTTCGCTACTGGGAAACTCGTGCTGGCAGCCTGTGTCTTTGTGTGACAAGCTGGGAGCCCCTTCTCCATCTCCGTCCTTCGACTGCATTGCCCAATACTGTGAAAAAGAAAGAGAGGGAGAGAGGAATTTCTGCTTTGATTTCTTTGCAGCGACATGCAGACAGAAGCAGCTCAAGGGAATCCTGCACAGCAGAGGTTAATGTGACCCACATATAATTGTGTGAAAAGATGCCACTCTGCGCCTTTGTCAAAGAGGCTTCTTGTTACAACCCAAGCTATCTAGTCCCCAGCCCCTTCAGCAAAGCACGGTTTTCTTGCATTAAATCACCACTGCCCTCTTGCCAGCTGCTTAGAGTTTGCACATTATACAGAGGAGATATATAATATATATTTATATATTTTTAAAATGTGACAGATTGTCTTGTAACATATGTAGAATTGCCTTGAAATGAACTACATGCATGTGATGGCCAAGCCAGCAGACCTAGTGTGTGTGTGTGTGGTTTGTATTTTTTTCCTTCTGTTGGAAATCTGAGAGGCTGGGACCCTCGAGCTTTTCTTTT
>NW_010545530.1:83912-122240 GCF_000687285.1 Phaethon lepturus
TGAACCGCTGGCATGGACAATAACTTCTTTACAATAAAGACTCCCTTGTTTCTGCTGCTGTGATGAGAGTGTTGCCAAAGGAAAAGGCAGCACGACCAGGCCTGCATCATACCTCACTACTCTTGAGTGCGTTGCGTGTTTGGAGCTTTGGTATTTGTTGTAATTGTGGATGCTTCCATTTTTGTGAAGGCAATTCCAGCCCAAAGTCTTGCCTCAAAAAATTCAAAAAGGTGGTCCCCTCATGTGACACTGCTTTCTTAGTATCATCTGTGCTGGGGCTGAGAATCTAGTTTGCCGTATCTGAGTGCTTTGAAAGACCTTTAAAACCCTTTTCAGAGGGACAGTGATTCCTGAGTCACATGTGTGTGAAAGTCTTCCTGGCATATTTATATCTGCCAGACCAGGGTGACACTGCCCATGCTTTGATGCTTTGGATTTCAGTACCTGTTGAAATCCCCTGAACAAATAGTGCTATTAATTACGGGGCTTGGCTTTGATGAATGATGCATAGGGGACAACATTTCATTTTGTCTAGGGGGAGGTAAGTGGGATGGGGCATTTCTGAGTGTTCAGTGATGCAGGAGAGGTCCTGGGTGTTGCCTGATCAAGGGGAAGTTGCTTCCTCTCTCTAGAGTGCTGTAAAGTCAGTGTCAAGTCACTGTGGCATCTGGGTTATGTCACCTTCTGATGGGGCTACCTCTTTATACATCAGATTTTGCTCAGACAGAAACCAATTCAGTCTTTACTTAAAAAGCTTTTAAAATTACTTCTGCCTGCTTAAGGGACTGCCCCATCCTCAGGCCATTTTAAACATCAGAGCAATGAGTTTGGGGTTCAGATTCTTATCCAGTTATGTGAGATGGGGGGAAGCCTCCATGTTCCCAGGGAGGGCCCCAGGATCTTACCACCATTTCTTTCCCCACATCCTTCTGAAACTCCCACATCAGTAAACAGGAGTCTTGCAAAAGCTGTTTACATGACAAGGTTATAAGAAAGGTTTGTTCCTGAAGTGATGAAAAAAAGCTTTTTCCACAGCTTTGATTTAGTAGCTAGCCAAGTTAATTTCTTCTTTGTGTGTTTCATTATGTTTTGGTGCTGAGTGGTCATGTTTATGCCAAAAAGTTGAATTATATTTTGGGGCACCTGAAACTTTTGTTCTGTACAGACAACACTGCTTGTCATTTCAGCCTAATTAATTACAGCCACCTGAGGACATCTCTAGCTGGTTTTCACCAAGGGTCTTTCGGAGAAGGTAATGCAGTGTTAGAAAACTATTTTCTTCTGGCACAAGAGGACTGCTTTCGGTGGGAGGAGTACTAGGTAGTAGGTTTGTGAGATACCAGCTGATGTGACTGGTGGAAAACAAGACCATTCAGAGAGAGAGGAAAAGAAGGAAAGTCAGAAGACAGTGCCGTTGAAACTAAGGATAATGGGAGGAGAGTATTTGCTCCTTGTAAGGCACCCAAAATAACGATGAACAAATTGGAGCGCGTGATGTTGAGTTGTGGCCAAGAGGTGCCTTAGCAAAGACACAAGGCATGATTTCTTTTAACTGAGTTTAGATGTTTACACTGTAGATGTTTACATGATTGAGTCATCCATATTCCAGTTTAGTGATTCACTTCGGGATAATCTGAATCACGCCTTGGAAATTTCTATTTTTTATTATTGACTGTAAAAGTTTTCTAATGGTATGGGCTCAGGTGAAGAAATCTGTACTGCATCCATCTACCTGTGCCAGAATTAGACCCAAGGTGTCAGGGAAAGTGAGTAAGGTGTCAGGATCCGAGTGAGGGAGACCTCACTACAGTAATGGGGCAAAAGCTTGTTTAATAGACATGGAGGTACAGGGAAGAAGTAAGTTTTGGGGAGGCAGCTAGATCACAGCTGGAGAAGCACAGGCACATTTGGGGAAGTATAAGTTCAAGAATGAAGGTGAAGTGAACAGGAAATGCACATAGGAGAACAGAAGGGGAAAGAGAAAGGGTTTTTGTATCTATTCTAGTTTAGAATGTGCACATGGGTATTCAAAACTAGAAAAAGAAGGTCCATCACCCCAGAATAAACCAGTGCTGATGGCATGTGGCTGTGAGATGGGAAACCAAAGCTCAGGTCTCTACCATACTCATATCACGGACCAGAACCAGAGTCTTCCACACTGATCTGAGTGTACTAGCTCAGATACAGTGGGTGGCTGGGAGGGGCTTTTGCAGCTTGTCTTCCTGGAAGCTTTCAGTTCTGTACACATGATTAAATACTTCCAAGCGGTGCGGCACTCTGGGTACCCCACATTACACATGGTCACCCTAAAAACGAGACATGAAGTGGAGCAGCAGCAGAAATTCCATGCAGGACTTGAGAACATACTCTCTTTGAAACTCTCATCTTCTTTTTGTGAGAAATTTCCGTTTAACTTAATTGACCTTTCCCAATGAAACTGTACTGAAGAATTTCCTGAACAGCTCTCATAAGCAGGCTTTGGAGTCCAGAGGACCAGAAGAACCCTTCAGGTAATAAGTTTAAAACAAAGAGAAGGTAATAAATTGTGACACGAGTGGCTAAATAAATTGCAGAAGTCCTTGCCAAGGAATATGATGGCCAAAGGCACAAATATGTTCACATTTAAGGCGTGTAACTGGAGGGTGGCTCCATTGATGGCTTTGCTAGCCACCTAATGTAGGGAGTCTTTAAGCAGATTACTAAAATGATAGCTAGGTATAGCAGGGACAGATCCGTCATCGGAGGACTTGGGGTTTGTATTCTCCCTGAGGCAGTCTGCCTGTGCCTTCTGGTAGAGATCAGGTACTAAGCTAGATTGATATTTTGGTCTGACCCAGTATTTCTTATTCTTGTTCTGAGTACTTTTGCATCTTCTTGCCCTAGAGATGGTTCTGAAAGATTACGCTGGGTTTTGGTCAGTGTAGTGTGTGTGCCAGCTTTTGTGTCCAGCCTGTCTGCGTACATCACCGTGTTGGATACGTCTGTGATGCGACTGTGTGTGAGTGGTCAGACACCATTTCTACATACGTGTAAGATTGAGGGTATTACGCTTGTGCCGTGTCTTGCTTTTGTTAGTGCTTCCCAGATTTCAAAAATACAGAGCAGGGCATAAACTCCAGAAATGTGTTTTCCAAATAGACTACAAAGCTGAGAATTAAAGACAAGTGTGAATGAACCCTCTTCCAGCTCATTCTGTCATTTAGGGATGCTCGTGTCAATACAAACTATTGAGACATCTGGAATGGGGTCATGAGAGTCCGTGGGTTTTGGATCGTTTTGCGTGGGAAATCCCGTAGTACTCTGCTCATTTCACTGACAGGCAGCTCATGCCTCCGCATGACAAAATAGAGACAGACCCTTTGCAAAGCGTAATGGAGGAGGGTGTTCTGATTGTGATCCAAAGTTGTTCTCACAATAGCGTCATCTGACTAGTTTAGCCCTCCAGATGGGGCAGGCTCTTACATCTAGCACAGGGATATGATGTATAAACATCGAGAATTTTTTTATTAGTTCAAGGCAAAACCTGCTCCCATCCTCCTGGGTTTCACATGTGTTTAATTCTAGTGATCCATTTTCTGCATGGTGTTAACCATCACCACACTTGAGTCTTCCCAGCTGAGGATTTATTTCATACCCTTCAGCCTGACTTAGGTGAGTACACACCTGCAGTCTCAGCCTGAGCAAGGCATATAAACATATTCTTGGCTGAAACTGGGCCTAGGAGTGGGTGAAACTTGGCACTGAGGGGGCACATGAAGTGAATGCCCTGTGAAAAACATTTTAAATGTAGGTAGGGTATAAACTTGGAGCCAATATTTACTACATTTTTATGTGGTTATAGGGCAGCTGTCTGACCTCCTCACCTAATTTGCAAATAATCTTGTCAGGACAAATTAGTCCATGCTGAGCCTGTGCTGTTGAGACTAGATGGTTATCTGGATCTGCACTAGTGAATTTTAAGGTAGTTCTGGTATCTCTCCAGTACTGTGGAGTCACAGTGGCAGTGACTGCGGTGCAGAGATACGCTTTTGTGTTAAACAGAACATATACGCAAAAAACCTCTTCTACAGAAACCTGGAATTAATGGTCTTCCTATCTGGTTCCTTTCTGGCCATTTTTGCTACAGGCGTGAGTGTTGAAAATAAAGATTGAAATGACATTTGAAACTGTAGCTCTGAACACTGTGAATTGCTTAATTCATCTTAATAGAGGTGTTCACTCTGAACCTGGAAAGCTTTTAGTTGAGATTTAGCCTGTGGTTTGATATTACAAATTGCTTGGTGGTAACATTGGTTTAAGACATTGTTGTCTCCTGGCCTCTTGTTCTTGCTGCTGTGCTGGCACAACTACTGTGGTTGGGAACCAGAGGGAGGAGCCATCCAACTTGGGGGGAAAAAGGAAAAAAAAAAAGGTTTACTGTGTGTGTTTGTGTGTTTGTTTGTTTGTTTAAAGCAGGAAAAGTTCCTCTGTCTGGTTCAGCGCCTGGTCACACAGAGTTTTCCTGGCACAAGTGAGTGGAAAGAGCACTTTGGCATGGAGGGGAGATGAGCAACGGAGGGTGAAAGGTGAGCAGCAATTACTGGTTCTGGTAATGCCACAGTGTACTTTGTAATATCAGACCATGATCTGGAACTGATCTCAACATGTGAAAAATGCTCAAATACCTTTAAAATTGTTGGTCTTAATCTTTGCATTTAGGTGTCTTGGCAGACACTTCCAATTTGTGTTCTTAGCTCACAGTCTCCAGCCGTCCAGCTTCTTGCATTTCACAAGTTCAAAATGCTGCAGCCCACTGGTACTGAAAATGTGTGAATGAACAAAATAGTTGGAGTTGAATGACAGTGTAAGTATCAGTTGTCACTGCAAGGAATGTTTTCTTCATTTCCATAATGAGTTCATTGAGAAAGAATCCGTTTTAATATAAATGAAAGCAGGGTTTCCACGGTGACTTTCGCAAATTTAGAAGATCTTGTCATTTAAATCCCGTTTGCTATGGAACATAAAGATCATTTGCTATACACCACATCTAACCATCTGAGTCCAAAGGTACCATGAAGAATATGGTGAGGTGCCTGGAAAATATAGATAATACATCTCAAACTGAGATAAATTGAGATAATTGAGATAATACATCTCAAATTGAGATAATACATCTCAAACTGAGACACTGCTTGGTCTATAAAAAGAACAGACTTTCAAGGCACTAAAAAGTGGGAAATAAATCTCGCTGAAAGTTTGCCACCTCACTCCCAGAAATGGAGTTGTCTGATAAGCAAATTCCCTGCAGACATTAAAAAAACAAGCAAAGCCAGAACAGTAGAATACCCAAATGATTTGGTTAAAGAAATGTTTGCTTTGTTTAATGAATTATGATGGTTTCGATGAAATTTCCATTTGCAAATTTGAGTTGTACTTGACAGGAGAAAATTTGTATCTAAAGCCTGTGAAAAAATGTCTGTCTGCCTTTTTCTGTCCATCTGTCTCTCCATCCACAGAACAAAATTCAAATAGTTTCCAAACAGCATCTGGCATACATGCTGAAAGTGAAACTTAACAAAGTCTTGGCTATAAATAGCCATATATCCAAATTTTGCAGCACACTGACGCAGCTCGAAGTCACAGATCTGTCCATTGATTAACATATCTCATTAAGGAAACTGCTGGCCCCTGAAGTGTGGAGTTCGCTACTGGGAAACTCGTGCTGGCAGCCTGTGTCTTTGTGTGACAAGCTGGGAGCCCCTTCTCCATCTCCGTCCTTCGACTGCATTGCCCAATACTGTGAAAAAGAAAGAGAGGGAGAGAGGAATTTCTGCTTTGATTTCTTTGCAGCGACATGCAGACAGAAGCAGCTCAAGGGAATCCTGCACAGCAGAGGTTAATGTGACCCACATATAATTGTGTGAAAAGATGCCACTCTGCGCCTTTGTCAAAGAGGCTTCTTGTTACAACCCAAGCTATCTAGTCCCCAGCCCCTTCAGCAAAGCACGGTTTTCTTGCATTAAATCACCACTGCCCTCTTGCCAGCTGCTTAGAGTTTGCACATTATACAGAGGAGATATATAATATATATTTATATATTTTTAAAATGTGACAGATTGTCTTGTAACATATGTAGAATTGCCTTGAAATGAACTACATGCATGTGATGGCCAAGCCAGCAGACCTAGTGTGTGTGTGTGTGGTTTGTATTTTTTTCCTTCTGTTGGAAATCTGAGAGGCTGGGACACTCGAGCTTTTCATGTTGCTTCTCTCTGAAATATTCATGACGAGTTGACGACCTTGATTCTTTGATACCTGCCATTTATTTATGTGCCACTGACGATAACTGCTGCTAAGTACATATGTCAGTGACATGGTTGAGTGAGTTGGATGATAAGGAGAGGGGGGGCATCTGACGTATGTGTGTGCTGGAATAAGATTACTTTATAAACTCTGAGGGCATTTTAGGAGACTGCCATGCCATCTTATTCACCCCGCTTTGTTTCTCTGACTAAAGCCTGTTCTCTTTGCTTCTTCTCCAGCTTTTTCTTCTGACTTGGAAATCTGCTAGTTTGCTGCTGCTTTTCTTAAAGATGATCATTGGCTCATTATCAAGAGAACTGCTAATGAATTAGTTGGTTACGCTTACATTTAACAAAAAGAGATGCGAGTCTGGGGAGACCCAAGGAATTCTTCTCAAGCGAGAAACAGATCCTCATTGAAATGGACTCCAGGGACTTGGTTAGATGATCAGGGGCATTTTGGTACTCTGTAAAGGCAAGGAAAGATGAGGGTAGAGCAAAGGAAGATAAAAAGAAGAGTAGGTAAGCACCAGTATCACATATAACCTTGCAAATGTGAAATTTAAGCAGGCAAATCTCTCTGCTTTTGAGTGTTCCCGTTCTTTGGAAGGATTGTAACCTGCAAGGCACTAAGGGTTTGAGCGTGGGGGTAAATACGTTCACGGAAAGGGTTACAGAAGTGATGAAGTAATGAAATATATGGGGAAAGAGCTCCTGAGTGAAAAATAAATGAAGTCCAACATGAACCAGTCTTCACTGTGTTTGGCAAAGTGTAAAGACATAGAGAATTAAAGAGACATTGAGAGTAAACAAAGGTACTCCAAAGAGACAAAGGAGTAAACGTCATTCCTTTTGGCTGCGAGTTATTCCATGGGTTTTCAGAGATATAACTAGTGTCAGGACCCGGATTCACCCTACTTTGCTTACGTTGTTTAGCGGAAGGATGGGATTAGGAGCCCTGTTGTCCTGGGCTAACTTACTTGCTGTAGGTACCTATGCTTTCTGCAGGGGTGGTGCTTTCCTGACCCGGGGACCCCAGTTCAAGATGGGCTTTGGATGGGAATTGGAAAGGTGAGATGGAAACAGTTGGTCTCCTACTGTTTGGATGCTGAAGAAGGGACTCTGATGGGTAGATGTATTGACAGAGTTTTCCTTCACCTAAACTGTGAAGTGAGAAGCCAGAGCAAGAGAGACAATGGAGCAGAACCTCTCCCACAGATTCTCTTCTCACTGTATTTCATCTAGAAAATTGCAGCACTGTCTCTTTTTTGGCCTACCATTTTTCCCTTTCAGAAGTCACAGTAAGCACACATCTATATTGCACTGTACATTCTCCTGAAGATAACTTTCCTTCTCCATAAGAAAATATGGGGAAAAGAAAGAGGACACAAGGGTGGAATTCAAGTCAAAAAGGCCTAAGAGGCTTCTGCATATGCTTCTTGAACCGCAGCCGTTCTAGAGAGGCAGGAGATAAGGTGGCTTAGGGAATGCAGCTGAATCCAGAGAGGCATTTATTTAAGATTGATATCAAACCTTGGAGTTGTGAGTGGGAGGTTTTTCTGAGGAAGGAACAGGATGTTGCCAGGAGGGAGAGAGGCTGGCTAGGATGATTTATTATAAGAGGTCAGCAGCAGGAAGTCACTGGAGATATGCGATGGTCTAAAACGCAGGCCAAGGAACCCGGGTGAGGATACTGTTTTATGCTCTGAGATTCTGGCTCCTCAGAATAGGCTCAACAAAGTGACTGGGTGGTCTAATTTAGGGTCATCCTTGGTGGTCCTGCATACATGTGTTTTGGTCAACTTTCTTGCCCGCGTGTTGTCTCTGTGCACAATGACCCATCCTGCTCTGGGGTCTGTTACGCAGGCTTGTACCATTAAAAAGAAATTCACTGCACTTGGAAGAGAGATTTCAGACCTTTCTTAGGGCAAGAAGTCATTTGGTGCTTACACAGATGATTGTGCACATGAGGGCATGAAGCAGTCATATTTATCATTAGGCTCCCTTCCCCCAGATAGGAAAATTCCCTGTGACACAAGAAATGAAAAGACTGGCAAGAGAAGAGGAGTTACGGCCGGGAATTACTTTTTGGGCCATAAACAGAATTGGAAAGTTCAGCTGGATGTAAAGCTTTAACTAGTTGTCAGTCTGAAATCTGCAGCTCCACGTCAATGTAATGGCCTTGAGGAGGACCACTGCAGGCATTAGTGTTTTTCGATACTGATGACTATAAATAAATTATTGATTATTAGGCACAACCACCTTCTGTCTAACCTACTTCTGAGTGTCATTTATGTGTCATTTGCTGTCCTGTCTTCTGACCCGGTTAAACCTGGAGTCCTCTTCTGTCAGGAACAGTTGTCCTTCCTGAGAAGACAGACACTGTCACAGAGAACCCTCAAGTCAAACAGGCAGAAGCGTAGAAGAAGGGATTTAGGCTCCCTGAGAAATGCAGCATGGCTGAGAAGGCAGCAGTGCTTTGGAGTGAACGGGAGGGTGCCCTTTGACTTCAGATGACCTTAAATGACTCGTTGAAGGTCAAACAGAAAAGTTAGTGCTTCGGCACAGGACTAAGTTTGTATCTTCTTCTTAAGGGTGAATATCTAGACAAATCTCCAATATCCCGTTCAGCTTCCCGTTATTGCAAACTCGGCTGTCTTGCGTTTTTTTTCAGCGCATTCAAACCCTGCTGCTGTGCTTTTGTTTCTTTCTGCAACTATTCTGGCTGTCCCTGCTGATAATCGCTCGGATTAGAGCTGCACAAGGGGGTAACATCTGAGCTTTTAATGCTGTCCTTTTATCTAACGTCCTCCAGCTCGTGGTCCTGTTGTCCCTGCGCAGCTTGGTATGTGGTGATGTTCACTCTCCTGCTTACACTCAGTGAATGATTTATCATGTGTTATCAGTAGGACTCTGTACAGTGTCCAGGGACAATGTTTTCTTCCATCTGGTTCCAAGCTGGTGGAACACCCTTCCATATGGTTTTCACATGTGGTTCTCCTAGTACCTCCTTTCTATTTTTTCTCTCTGGATTCATCATTATGCAGTTTGTCTAACAAGTACACTTTGTTTCACTTTATAAATTAATCACATGCGTGAATTAAAACTTAGCAAATGTGGATATTTCTTAAATGACAGAGGAATCCTTCACAGCTGGGTGAATCTATCTTCTGGAAGAAATATCCCATCCCATGACATACTGGAAATTAACTGCTGCAGTGTTTCACGCCACTCTTCAGTCAGATACTAGCCTATGGCTTGTTCTGGAAGAATCTTATCTTATGATGAGTGGGAAAGTCTTTCAGTTCTGGTTTGTAGTACGAAGGTGCTGGTTGCAGTTATAGGTTCATGACGCGGGCAGGACAGAGACCACAAAAACATCTTTTTATGTAAATCATTTTGAGACACAGGCAGTGATTCACAATGACTTGATATTCAGTGCTCCAAGAGACAAACAGCTTCGTCTCACCAGTTTACTGAGTGATCCAACCTGCAACAGGCCTCCTCTGTCAGAATCACTTGCTGCTGGATTTGCTGGTCTTTGCAGATAACTTTTCTCTCTTGTCTTTGTTGATTTTATGTTGTTAGACGTGGTAACGCACTTTTATCTTATCTGGCTTTTTCTCTTCTTTGCTCTCCATGTCGTTTGCTATTCCAGAATAAATATGCAGACCGCCTGCCCCTGGAGGCCAGTGCACCGTGTTCCTCCCCGAGAGCATGCAAATATTTGCACCACACCAGTCTCTGAGCCCCGAGACGTGAGCAGCGACACGAGGAGGTGCAGCAGAGGGCAAGGGTGGAAGGCCGGAGGGTGTGAAACTAGCACACGGCAGCCGGTGAGGTTGGCTTGGAGCGTTTAGCAAGCGATTGCCTTGTCTTCGGAGCAACAGGAAAAAGGGAGCTTGACTTTGGGGTGTACGTGTAAATGTGCACGCCTCTGTGAGTTTGTGGTGAGGTCTGTGTGTGTGTGACGCTGAGGGACTTCAGCCAGTGAATGTATGTGTGCAGCAGGTTCTCGGGAAGAGCGACAGGGACGGTACTGCAAGCGAAGTGCCATTTTCTGGCTTTATTCTTGCTTCCAGGCTCCTGCGTTTCAAAATAACACATCTGTCATGCGTGTACGCTTTTGCGTTCCTGTGTGTTTGTGATGCGTGTGGGCATGCTGCTGTACAGGGGTGCATGTGCTAGCTGTGTGAATTGGCGAGGTTAAACACTTTGTCTTGAGTTTTCTGCCTTTGCAGGTGTGCTTTGTATCTGTTGAGGATTCAGACCTTATCCCTTCACAGAAGGGATGGTGGAGCCAGAAGAATACTCAAGATGGGTAGTGTCTTTAGGCCTTTCTATCCTATTTAGTTTCTCACTGGAAAGAAGCAGTCTTTGCTCGGTTTTGCAAGAGGACACTCCTCACTTGAGCCCTTTTCCGGACTGCCTGTGGGGTGCTCACGTGTTTCAGAAGCTATTCCATCTTGAGAAAATCCTGCTTCTGAAGTGACTGGCATCTTAGAGCTGCTTCATATTGCAGAGTTATGTGGAGTATCACCCGTACTTTACACCCCATTCATAAGCAGAGGGTCTTGAGTAGCTGGCGGTGATGGTGCCTGTCCAAAGAGAAATAATCCATTGCTAGAGCTACTGCAGCCATCGCACCGTGGAGCATGTTAAGCAGTAATTTTGTACTGTTGAGGCCAATGTAAGCCAGTATTCTCACCAGAAAAAGATATTTTCACTTTTCCTTCCTTATTTAGCTGCGGCTTTTCCATGCTTTCTCCCCCCTTGATAGCACAGATGTTCTCGCAGCAACATGATGAAGTCCCCAAAAATCTCAAGAAAGGAAGGAATTATTGTTGCTTTTACTTTAGATCTGTTCTCTAATTCACTTCACTGTGGAAAACCTGTTTGTGCAACTGTTGTGTTCATTTGTGGTGGTGTCACTCTTCATCTGTGGGGGTACGCCGGAGGAGAAGCAGGAGGTAGGCACTACTAGTTGAGACATGTGCTATTTCGCCCTTTAAGGGCACCTCCCCGCTGTCTGCCTTGTTGACTCCCTGCATGTCCTCCCATCTCTCTCACCTCACTTAGCTTCTTTGATTTGGAGCCGCCGCTGGGTTGGCTGAGAGGGTTTCTTTTCGTTGGTTTTGGGGGTTTTGTTGTTTGCTCGCTGTTGCCTTTTTCCAGTTTGAAGTTTGCCGCCTTCTGGCCTCCGGGCCAGCGACCCTTCCACGAGCTGTCGGGCCGCGCACTGCACACTGTGTTATCATCACGGAGGCTGTTTCATTTCCATCTGGGGCTTTTGGTCTGGGTTGGATCCAGCGTGCCGGCAGGTCTGATTGATGGCCTTATTGACAATCAGGTTGACCCTTGTTCGGCAGGCTGACATGCTCCGTATTTCACGGGCCGGCGTTTGATGCGTATCAAAGAGGTGGTCAGGTCATCAGAACAGCCAATTAAAACGATAAAGAAGGAGGAGTGGAAGATGAAGTTTTAACTCTTTCCAGCCCATCATAAACATCTTTATGAAAGTGGAGGTAATTGTTTTCTGCCAAAACGAGGGCTAGGAGGGAGGTAAAAACAGAGATCCATCTCTATAAAATTTATTTGTGGGAACTCTTTAAAAATTGAGTAAGCAGAGATCAGGAAACAATTAGCTGTCTATATAGTTGTCAGTTATTTAGAGTCTGGAATGAGACTGGATCAATTGCCTTCCTTTTTTTTTTTTGTCTTTTGTCTGAACAGCATATTGTAAAGGAGACCATGAAGTTCAGCATAGGTTAATGAATATATGATAATACATCTCAAACTGAGACACTGCTTGGAAAACAAGAATTTTGTGTCATTGCTGCTGTTACCTGAAAAGGAGAAAGGCAGTCCCGTGACAGTTGCTAGTAGCTGACAGCTGGCAGAAGGTAATAAATTTAGGAGTTACTTAACATCAGCTTCTGAATAATGGTATCAGAAGAACATGCTCTTCACATGAGGAGCCTAATGAGGGAGAAGTGCTAGAGCCGGGAAGTAAGAGTACCGCTGGGATCACGGATAATAAAAGGTCTGTCATCTGTCAGTGGCTGATGCTCATACCAGTGCAGGGTCAGTCACAGGTCCTTCAATGTTAATTTGGGGGCTGTGTTTTAAGATAATGCAGCCTTTCCTAAGGTGCCAGCGAAAATGCACTAGATCCCAAACTTTTTTGCCTGCTGAGCTTTAATCCACACTTGCACTGAAGTTTCCAGGTATCGGTTTTAATGGATATGCTAACAAAATAAAGCTTGGATCAGGGTTAAGTATAGAAAGGTTACTTTTTGAACAGTTCACCACATCCAGACTCAATTCCTGGCTCAGATGCAGAATTTCAGTCTGTGCTGCACTTCGGTTTCCAGCCTATAAAAGGGGGAACAACTACTTTGCTTTCCCAAGGTAGTTAAAGTCTATGAAACACAATAATGCTAGGAACTATCTTGGTGTCTGAATAAGGGAAGGAAAAAAAAATCCTCCTACCCCCTGCAAAAGATACTATGCTCTATTTGCAGTGCAGCACACGCTCCTCAAAGATCTTCCTTCAGCTGCTTGTACTTATTCAGTTTGTGCTTTAATATCGTAATCTAACTAATGCAAAGGCATTGAATCCATTTTCTGACTGTTGGGTAAATGATGGTTAAGTGTCAGGAGATTTATTTAATTGTCTAGCTATTAAAAAAAAGGTAGGTCTGCTGAGTGAAAGCTTTTATGCTTTTAAATGAGGTATTGTGATTAGAGTTTAAACAGCAATGATTTCCTCAAAAATGCATTGGCAATAATCACTGGTTTGTTTGATTGTCCACATAACTGTACCACCCTCACTGCCAAGAAACTCATCTGAACCACCACTGATAATAATAGTTATTTTTTTCCATTAAGTGTGCAGCAGATACAATATTCAGGGGCAGGAACATCTTCATTAGGCAGTACGGAAAGTGAACACATTGTTCACAAATCAGCCTCAAGAATAATGGACTAGAGAGACTTCAGAGGTGAGGGATGGAGGTTGTGGGGGTGGGAAAGGGACTTAAAGCTCCATGAACCACATACAGAGAGGGTTTTAGTGGGATACGGGCAATTGATTCCCTTAAGTGTCTTCGAAGAGGCTGGTCTAGAGGTGGAGAAACTCCAGATGACTCATTATAATACTGCTTAGTCTCGTTACGATGTCTCAGTGATCATGTTCTTCTTTCCTATTTCTTTAATTAAAAAAGCCAGGAATACAAAGCTAGTTCACCTGGTATCATCAAAAACAACAGCACAATGATGCCAGGTTTCTGAGGCGAGTCGGTGACCTGCAGGTGAGAAAACGGCTGCCCTTCAGTTTACCTGGATGTCTCAGAGACTGCTGAAAATCCTAGACATTTGTGAAATGCAAACAAGCCAAACTCTTTCTTCATTAATTTTCCCATGGGAAATCTGTTTCCCAAGCGAATGCCACTTCCCTGCTAGCGCTTGTCCCAGAAATCCATCCTGTGCCGCGAGTGCAGCTCAGGGCGAGTCTTTGCCGGAGCATTTGCTGCTTGGGGGGTGTAAAGGGCCTGGCCGCTAGAAAAACACCCGTACCCAAGGGCAGAGAGAGCGAGCTGCTTCTCTGTCCTTCTTTGTGTCTCTCCTTTCTTAACTTCACATTCACTAATACAGTTAGGCACCAAGAGCTGCTGGTTGCAGGTGTCACGCGTGTGTAGGGTCGGGGCTGACGCTCGCCCTGAGACTCCGGCAGGAATATTAGTTTGCCATTTCTCATTGCCACCCCCCGCCTGGGAAACCGCGGGCAGGGCCGGCAAGGACATCCAGTTTGTCTCTCTGTCAACACACTACGCCAGCAAGAGAGGGGCCGTGTGTGAGCAGGGCTAAGCTCCTTTTTCCTCCTCCTTGCCCTCGTCAGTCCTGAGTGCCATTTAGCAGTGTTAGCCGCCTGCTCCTCTCGGTTGGACACCGATTACTCCCTGTTGGAGAGCTGTCAGTAAGGGCACGGCCATACATCGCGGTGGGAAGTAATCTCACGCGGCAGGGGGGCACCTCTTTCCAGCCAAAACAATGTGACTTTGACAGCCTTGATGTATTTATTATCTTCTTGGTGCAGAAACGCTGCCGCAGCAGGCTTGGCGGGGAGGATGCTACGTCCTTGGAAGAGGAAGCGAGGGGAGGTGCGAAGGAGTAGCCTGCAGCCAGCTGATGGCAGGGTGCGGGACGGAGATGAAGAAAGGAGGGTACAGAGGAAAGGAAAAGACTATCGTAAAAAAGCAGTTCCTTTTACTCATGTGCTTAACTTGAACTTGAGAGACTCAAGAGGGCTGAGAAAAAGCAAACAGCAAGTGAAAAAACAGGTTACAGCCCAGATGGGGTATGGTACCCCAGCCAGGCTGGGCCGCTTGAGGATTGTTCTAGAGAGCTGTCACCTTGGTGAGAAACACGAATCGCTGGCTCTTGTGCTCCTTCTCCTTCTGGAGTTGGCTCCCCTTTGGTTTTATACTGTGATCTGGGAGGGTTTCACACAAGTTCCATCCGTCAGGTGGTTTTTCCACCCCAGTTTGGGTCCGTTTTGCCTCTGCAAAGTGTCAAAGGACATTTTTGACTTAAGGAAATGCAGTCAGGATCTTTCAGGGGCAGAATTGTGTTACATCCTCCGTAGCTGTACCAGTTCATAGGCTTCATGAAATTTAAGCTCAGCATGGTTACCTGGCTTGAACTACTGGGTAGCAATGGGGGTTGATCAGGAGCCTGTGCTTTTGAAAGTCAGTCAGCTCATCCGGCGTTTGGGGGACAGGCAATCCATTGCTTTTACTCTGGTGTTCCAAGAGCAAAATCTCCTTACAGAAAGCTAGGAATTTCTCTAGATAAAAGTTGCTTGGGCATGTCCAGGTGTCTTCTCTTAGCAGCAATTAAGTAAAAATTGCCAGGGCCTGAGTGCACCAGTAGAGCCTTATTGCCCTGACCAGCCTCGCCTGGGCCCCCGCCTTGGCCCCGGCTCGTCGCTCCAGCAGTTGCATTAAGCTCCGTCTCTCAGCCCTGCTCCCGTCTGTAAGCCTGAGGCTACCTTTGGATTTTCCCTTTGTGGCTCCCGTGGAGGATTGAAGTTCAGTAGTTCTGTGCTGGGACTCAAATCCCGTCGTTCTGCGACTGGGGTATGTGATCTGGTGCCTGGGCTGTTTTGTGAAGAGGAGAAGAAGCCAACCCGTGCTGATACATGAAAAGTAAGCTTTATTGTTCTCGGTCTATATGTAATGTCGCAAGCGGGAAGCATACAAGTGCTGCAGCGTCTCCTTAAAGGGTGAGAAAAGTGTTTCCGGGGGGTGAGGTTGCTTTTACTGAAGTTACTGCTGGACTGGCTGAAAGAAGCTGCCTGCTTCGAAGCCGCTTCTGCCGCGAAGGACCCTGCAGAAACGGGAGTGACCGGCAGAGCCGGAAGGAAGGGTGCTCGCTGCTCCTGACTGTGAGTAAGCAAACTTCATGTGCCAGTGGGAATATGGTACGCAGAGAGTGATGTAATAAGAAGTGTATGTAGCGCGTAGCAGGATTGCAGAACGGTTCCTCATCAGAGAGGTGTTCGACTTTCCTGGGTGGATTGGGCAGCGGATGTGTTAAGAGCCAGCTGGCTCTTTTGAGAACCTTCTCTTCAAAAGAATGTTAAAGCTGGGGAGTTTGTACATACTGAAATATGCGCACCTGATTCTGGTTGGAGCGTGGCTGAAGAGAAGGTGTGCAAGGAGCTCTTTTGTCTATGTTGCGCTTTTATTTTTGTTGTTTTGACGTTGGCTGTTTGCTTTGTTTTCTGGACAAACGTGGAGCAGGGGTTAAGTGTTTTCTTGGCTGAAGAGAGGCCAGACAGCTTAATGCCTGTGTGCTAGACTTGAATTCTCAAAAATTATTTTAAAGTGAGGAGATTCTTTTGGTAGTTCACCAAATGATGCTCCGGTGGGGAGCTGATTACGGTCTTGCTCAGACTGACTGAAGGCTGTGGTACAGTAAGCAGACAGTCTCTCTCTCTCCCTTTTTTCCTAGTTCTTTCTCCTTAATTAAGCAAGCATACCAGTTTTAGTGCTAGGATCTTTATGACAATAAAAATACTGTTACTGTTGCAGCTAAAAGCTTTTGATTAATTTGATTGTTTGATGAACATTATCATTCTGTGTGGTGTGGCATGAACATGTGGATTGCTATAGTGCTACTGAGCATCCTTTGTGCAGGTGAACCTCGATTTGGAAGGCAAAGCAGTGTCTGTGTTACTAAGGGTTTTCCAGATGCTTTGCAGCAGTTGACTTACACTACGTCATGAACTCATCTAATATGTGTTGTGTAAAACCTCACGGAGATGTTCCTTAACACCTTCTTCCCATGCGTGCTTTCATGTATGCTTGCCTTCATACTAACGCGGTCCGTGCGGCAGAAGACCTTGTGCTGGTTTCTCCCTTGAGCACGACCCAAGTTTCTACACAAGCAGTAAGGGGCTTCCCCAGTTATTGGTTATTCTGGTGGTTGTGGCATGCCTTGAGTAGCTGAAGTCTGGTAGGCCACAGTAGTTGGATGCATTGGTTGTATAAATTCTGCAATCCCCTGCAAAATCTTTCCTCTTGTTTTCTAAGGATACAGGGGAAACCCTATACTATACTGCCCACCTTAGGGCTTTATATTATCTGCAGAAGTGTACTGTCTGACGGCAGTATTGAGTCCCTTCTGGGATTTCTTCAACTATTCAACTCTCTTACTGTGCGGGGTAAAAACTGTGGTAAGGGTTAAGTGTGGTACTGGTTTAGCTTATTAAAAATTTTAATTGATGTTGAATATACTGAAAGGAGGGGCTAAATGCAGCCCTTTGGGGTAGGAGGGAGTACCTGTATAAACTCCTTGCTCATAATAAAATATTCTTTAGGAGGAGGAAAGCTTTGCAGTGTGCCCTCAGAGTGGTGAGGTGCTGGATTGCCACTCTGGTCTCCTCTGGAAGGCTGTTCCACAGCCAGACTGTTTTCACTGAAACCTTGGTTGCTGTTGTGATCCATGCTGGGCTTTGTGACCTGTGATGTTCTGGAAAATTATCTGCATTGGCAGAGCTCAGGGTGAGGGAGGTGAGACTGCTTCAGCCTAATTAAGTCCTCTTCCTTCACCAGTTCACATCGTCTTTGTTATAGCAGAGAGGCACGAGTTCGAGTCTGTAGTCGTTTACTACACAATATGCAGTAGTTGACTCCTGTAGCTGTTACATGCATAAACTAAGGGGTTGTTTCCCTCCTCCAGCCCTTGTCAGCTGTCAGCCCAGTACCTTCATGACCTCTGAAGTCAGACAAATGTGAAGAGTAACTCTTTGCTAAGCACAGTTTTTCTTGTGCACGTCCAGCCCTGACCCAGGTGTTGGCTCTGTCCTGCTCCAAGTTGATCCTTCTCTGATTTGATCAAGCATAAGCATGCCCTTCCTTACACCCCCCGTGGCCCTCCGTGCTCCAGGCAGCTGCGCCACGTGCTGCTGTTAATGGCTTGTCCAGTCCTGCAGCTCGAGCGACTGTGCGTGGAGTGCTCGCCAGTCCGTGCTCTTGGTTTCCTGTCGTATTTCATGGCTCTCGATGGCAGCTTAGCTCAGGAGTTATGAAATTCATATCCTCTCTGCCTAGGAGAAAACAGTACGTGGAAGATTTAATATCCCAGAGGGTTAGTGTAGGAAGTTGTACCGGGGGGAGAAGGCGGGGGTTAAAGTTTCAAGTCCTTCACAAATCTATGCAAGTCAAGGTTTCCAAAGGTTGGAAAGCTGTGAATTAAACCACCTGAATTACAGGCACGGTGCAGCATTTATAGCACTCTTAGTGAATTCCCTTCCCCACCAGTAATTCTAGGATTTACGTTTGGAGGAAATGGCCTTGTTTCAGTTGGTGATGGATTTCACTTAACAACACAGAATTCTTGGTGACCAGGAAAGACAATCCCATGCTAAAATCTGTCATCTGTTCCTAAGATCAGGTCTTGGTATCAACAGCAACCATTGCATATGGGGATTTCCAGGGGGAGCTGGATTGACCCTTCTATACGATGCGTCGGGTGAAAGCCTGTTCTGTGTGTTGGGCTTATGACATACAGAGATCTCCAGGTCCTTCCAAGATGAATGCTGTACTCAAGCTACTCCTTGCAGTGGAAGGGACCAAGGGCATGGATGAAGGTTTGATGTGATCTTCCAGCTAGCCTGTGCTAAAAAGGCAACAAATGCAGCAAGTCACACATACGGTGTTGTATCAGTACGGTGTCAGGACTGCACAGGCACCCTGGCATGGCTTGCAGCCCAACGCAAATCACTATTCTGTGTTTAAGCAAGGCATGAGGTGGGAGTCACACAGGGTGGAGAAGAGTGAGAGTTTAAGAGTGTCTTAGAAAGTCTTAAATCTCTTTGAGTCTAGAGCAATGCAGCAACTTTTGCAGAAAGTCATCTTGAGGCATGTTGGCAAGAAGCCACCTTTGCGTCGGGCGGGAGAAGCGATGGCTTGGTACCGCTCGATGAACACGCCGGCCGGGGAGCAAGTGAGCTCAGAGCAGCGAGGCTCCCCAGCCCCACTCCTTTGCGTGCCATGCGTGGAGGCAAGTGGTGTGCGTTAGTGGCGTGCTGTGCCTGGACTCCAAACAGTAAGTGTCTCTGCTCTATTCCTTCTCTAGAGGCAGTCCTTTAAAATGGAAAAAGGTTGGTTGTGGGTTTTTTTCCCTTTCAATTGTACTGTCCCTCTAAAAATATACAGCTTCACCATTTATGTGGCCTAAATCCCAGAGCTGCAGCCTGGCTTTCTGTGGCAGCAGTTGTGGTGAAGCCAAATGTCAAGGATCAGCAAAGAGGAGCTTTTGTTTAGTCACGTTTTACTGATGGTTTTCCTTTTAAAAAAAAAAAAAAATTAAATTTTGTTCATTTTTATAATGAGCAGTAATGAAACAGTACCTTAAAAAAGATGTATTTTTCGTCCTTAAAAAAATTAAAAGTTTCATCTCCATTCCAAATGGACCCAAAATATTTCAGCACCAAATTATTTTGAAATCCACAAAAATGGAAAAAGAGTTTAGTAGAAACACTGCATGGATAGAAGATTTCATGTAACGAATGTAGGCAATTTAGTGAAAATCAAAAACTCCAAAACCAAAATTAAAAAAATGCTGATGTTCAGATGGCAAGTGTTTTTGGACAAACGAACAAATGTCAGTCCTAAAAGAATAACAATTGCTGTCTGGCTCTTGGGAACTTTTTTTTTTTCCCCTTGTGGTTGTGTCTGGTTGTTAGTTACCAGACTCTCTTTAGAGTGGTCCTTTCTCATCTGCCCCTTCTAGCATGAGGCATCAGAAGCAGGAGCAGAAGCTATTCGGTCGTAGTTACAGAACCCCTTTTTTGGATGGTAAAATGTTCTCTTGGTTTCGTATAGATAAGCTCATGTTTGTTTCCATGCTTGCATCCATCGCGTTTAAAATGGAGCACAAAGGGTGGCTCTGTGAGATTGCTGCTGCACTTTTCAGGGCTTAAAGGAAGGGAAAGCACCTCGAGTTCTTATTCTGACTGGTGAGCAAGCAAGGAATAGGTAGCTTGTTGGGAGACACTAGGGATTGTCCTAAATTTTGGTCTGTCTGTCACTAGTGGGAATGCTGTACATGCCACATGAAACTGTGGTAAAATCATCAGGTAGATGATTGAGAAAATGGAACTGGTGATATCTACCGATTTTGTCAACCCTCCACCAAGTATATCTTCCCAAAAGCATTGCGAGTTAGTCTTACGAACATGATGTCACCCTGGTTGGTGGTGTGGAGGACCTGGAGCTCGCTTACATGGGCTTGATTCCCAAATCAGGCACTGGCCTGCAAAGTGGCCTCAGCCAAGTCGCTTCACTGCTTTGTCCTTTGTTCCCCTGACCGCAAAATGGGGATGATAACCAGCTCAGCTGATGACAAGTGTGAAAGGAGAAATGAGCATTCTCATTTGACGTTTGTCAGGATGCAGGATGCTGACCTAGATCTGCGCAATCAAACTGCATATAAGCTACATAGAGCAGTTTCATAGACGGCATCTGTGCAGACGTAGACTGGCTGGCAATTCACTGCCATCCATGAAGGTTACAAGCATCAATACAAGGCAAACAGGCCGTCTGATACTCGCTCCTTAGAAGGGAAAACGTATGACTTTTCAGGCAGCAAATTCCCTGCAAGAATAAAAGGAAACTTGTAAGATCCAAATCTACATATGGCTTCATTTACGTTCATCACAGAGTTGTAACAGATGGTTTTCTTCCTTTGGTGCCATTTAAAATGTCTTGCGCTACGTTGGCTAAGGGTCATTGTAGGAGAGACTTGAAATACTGATGTATCTGTAAAGTCCAATATGCTTTTTAAGTCCTGTATCCTTAAAATCCTGTAAGGTCCTGTGTTCCTGTGGAACAGCTTGATTCCTGCCCTGGCTCAGCTTGGAACAAGTTGTTTGTGTCTGGTTTTGGGGTATTACAGTTTTTACTCCTTTGACTTCATCTCTGGGCTATTCCTCTTCTTTCTTCTCTGTCCCGGTTTAAAAGGACTCTTCCCAGTCCCCTGCACGGGGCCAAGGGATCTTATCAGGGTCTTTCCTAAGGACCCCGTCACTCCAAGGGTACCGGCAGTAGTGCCGCCACTGCTGTGTCTGCATCATGCAGGCCAGTCCTCGGACTGCTGACATCTAACCCTCCTCCCGGAGGGGGATGAAATCCAAGTGGCAGGTCAGGCACCTCTGAGGAGATAGCTCCTAACTGTTCCCACAGAGCTTGAAGAAAAAGATTTGACGGATTTACAGAGGAAAATGGCTGAGAAGGGATTGATAAACACACAGAGAGCTCTAACTAGTGTGTCCCATCACTCTGAATAGCTGATCATAGCGAAAGTGCTTCAGGGCAGTGTCGGGAAGAATTTGTTGATGTGAACTCGTGTCTCCCTGAGAGAATCATGCTGTTTCAGGGAAGGGACCATCCAGGGAAGGTTGTCGTGAAGAAGAATGCAACAGCAGTGGGGTGGGCGTCTGTGTCAGGAGGAGTTGGCGAGATGATCACCAGTGCTTTCTGAAGGCAGAGCTGTGAGGATGCCAGCTAGGACTTGATAGCTGAGCTTCCTCGCAGCAACGTTAATGCGAACTTCATTCCCCTTGGTGTAAGTGTTTGCAACATAAGCTCTCAATGCCAAGCTGGGATCCCAGGCATGAGAAATTCCGTGCTGCAGCTGGGAATCTCCAGTAGCTCCCGTGCTTAGGGCTACCCTGACGTGATGATCTGCACAGCGGTCAGCAGCGTGAACAGGCTTAACTGATCATATCTGAACTGTTGTAAATGACTTCATGTAGTCCCTTCAGTGCTGGTAATAGCTTAGGAAAGGAGAGCAAACATGCTTTCTTCAGTAACCTCTTCAAAGGTCAGTCTGCTCTTGCCAGAAGTAGACAGAAAGGCTTGGGCAACTCTTACTTGAAGATCCCTGGGTGATGTCCATTGCTATGTATTAAAAGTTTAAGAACCACCATGTATCACAAACACTGGTGTTTGAAAACTTGATGGGCTAAAGAGGGGAGTCGGTTTGAAGTCAGAGTGTGAGCATTTGAGTGGGAGGTGTATTGGGTGTACCCTGCCCAAGGGCACAAATGAACAGAACTGCAGGAAATATTCCCTAAAAATGCTGCTTTGGCTTGTTACAGTTCACATAAACCATAAGATAATCCCTGGGGAAGCTTTTTGCTAGAATTGGTCTGGGAGGAGAGCTTTGACCAAAACGACTGTGGACACACTTGTGAGGTCTTCCCTTAAGTGGAAGGCACCGCTGTCAAGGGAGTTGTATCTTTTTTTGATGTTGTTCACCTTGATTGAGATGTTTGTTTGGGCACTTAATGGGTAGAAAATTTGTATGTTCCCAGCAGGGCACAGTGTTTAGAGGGATGTTTCAAATATTTTATTAGTAGAGACTGTAAGCTTACGGGGGGGGGGGGGGGCTGTTTTTTGGGGGGGGGGGGGGGGTATATTTTAGCTCTGCGTTCAACTATTCTGCATGAGAGTAATGATCAAAGTTAATATTTTCTGGTTGTCAGTAAGAAAAGATCCAAAGTTGCCATGCTAGTGGAAGCATCCAGACAAATATCTGTACCATGCTTTGAAGCTTGACACCAGAAAGTTATATCTAACTGCGAGAGAAAATAAGGTATACTAAGACTCTGAAACTTTCAGAGTGTGAATATTTTACCTTTGCTTTAGTAGGAGAGAGGTGTCTAGCCCTTTGAAAGCTTTCTCCTAAATTGCAGCTGAACTAAGGCTGGACACAGGATTGTCAGTGGTGTTTGTGTGCATCAAAGAAATGCTGCAACAATTTCCACAAACAGGATGGCAGGTAGCATGGTTGCTGCATCCCTTAGCTTTGGAAGGCCGAAGTGAATCAGTCCTTTGTAATGATGTTTTCAAAAGCTTTTGTAAACAAGATGCGTGCGTGCGTGTCTCTTACACTTTAAGTAAGGCTAACAAATTGAGATGAGCCATAGCAGCTCTGTGAAGGCTGGGTACGCATACACAGGGGCCTGAGTTGATTTATCTTGATGTTTGGTTGAATTCTTCGCATTTTGGGTCCTTTCTGTAACCTTTTCACCTCGTTCTTTTTTAAGGTGGCTGCCTGGCTGTTACAATTTATCATGAACGCATCTCACTTCACTTTTGGCTCCTCTGACAGAAGGAACAGCCGGTCTCCAGGAGGTCAAAGACATTATTTTCCCCTCGTCTTTCTCAGTTTCCAGCACATATTTGTCACTTTGAAAAAGCATGAATTCTGGATTTGATGCACTTTAATTGATTTCACCCTCAACAAGTCCAACTGTCCATCAACCTTTCCTTTTTCTTTCCTCTCCTCCTTCCCCTTTATTTCTTTCCTCAGTCCCTTTACTTTGAGAGTGATGTTTTCACCCACCTGCATGTTGAAGCTGTTGCAAAGCCCGTGACCCTATCAAGGCTTACTGTCACTAGCCATTTCTCATTTTCCTTATCCTCCAAGCTGAACTTTGGATGCTGAGTGAGAATGAAACCGCTTTGTAGGAGTACTGGTCTTGTAGTGTCTTAGTGATGTGCTCCTTTGTCAAAGCAAAAGTGACTGCTGATAGCTAGCTAAACTTGGCTGATGGTCCACTTATTCTGAGGCAGCTGTGTAGAATTGGAAAAGTGAGGGAATTAATAATTACTTCATTGGCATCATTACTATACTGGCATTGCTATTTAAAATCACTTGCAGCAGTACCATGGCAGAGATGAATTTACTGTTTTTCTTTCCTCCTAGAAGGTTGTATACACCCAGCGATGCACACATCCAGTGTTGCATGGTTGTAAGTTCAGTTGTGTGAAATGAATTGGCACCTCATAAAATGAGATGCCCTCACACTGTCTCCTGCTTGTTTGGTGAGTTCATATGGTGTAAGTGGAGATACGGAGTAAACGGAGTACGTGGGTGTGTAACAAGCTGGCCTTGGGTCCACTTAACAGTGGAAGCCGAAAGAGAGGTTCGTAGGTGTTCCTCTGAATGCTGTCATTACTTCCTAGCTACTATCAGGACACGGGCTGGGGAACAGGCATCTGCCTACAACAGAGCAGAGGGATTTAAAGTTCTCTGCACTGTTCTGACTAAAGTGTTCGCCAGCACTCAACAGAGACAGTGGCATTTTTTGGACTGGTGTGCACTCACTGAAGAACTCCAGCACTCAGGATGAGCAGAATAGGTTCATGAGACTTCATGTGAGTGTTTTCAACTTGTAGTCCAGGGTAACTGAGAAAACCAAGCCTCTTGCTGAAATCTGTTCTGTGCTTTTTTCTGAGAGTCCGGTTAATGGAGAGAGCGGGAAACCGGCATGTCAGCGGCTCGCAGAGGGGGCTGCTGTCCATGGTCCTGCGTGGCCCCGGGTGGAGGTCAGGGGCTCGCGAAGGGGGTGGCTCGGGCTGGGGGCTTGGGGAAAGGTGCGGCTTCCTCACTCGTCCTTGTGTGAAACTTCGCGAGTCAGTTCTGCAGATCAGGTTCAGTGTTTGCCAGCATGCACAGATAGGGAAGTGACTGTTCTTTACGGAGGTGTAAAGATCCTCCGCCTCGTTCTAACCCTTTCCTGCCGTGATTTGCTGCCCAGAGGGTGGTTGTAGCCTTGTGAAGATGACTATTGTCCACTGAGACTGGACCATCATATACTGGATCATCTTCTGAATGTTACCTGAATCTTTGAAGGAGAAAATCCTGGATCATTGTTACCAGCGACGGGTGGGATTCCTCACTAGCAAACCTCCTGCAGCCTAATTTTGAGTTTAGGTGTATCTAGCACAGGAATTCTTGTTCAAAATGCTAGTTTGAGGCAAAGCTTGCTCTTTTTCAGTCTATAGGTTAATGTGATCCCCATATCGTCTGGAATTCTTTTTGTTGCGTGGTGACAAGGGTTTATCTTTTTTGTCACTAGACTGTCTCGGAAAAACACAGCAGCTTTCTGGTGTCCAGAACTATGGTGTGAGAGGGGCTAAACAAAGTGTTCTGTGCTTGTGAGAATTGCTGTTAAATAGCTCCTTGCAATGTTGGGGGACCCAGGGCTCAGACTAAAATATGTTGTTAATATGACATTAGAATGTTTCAAAGGACATGCAAGGATTTAAGTTCTTTTTATGAGTGGGTGCTGTCCCTTTCCTCTTAAATGCAGTGTGATGCCTAGGGGAAGAACCCGTGGAGAACTTTTAATGGATTCCTTACAGAGTTCAGCTCCTGTAGGCACTATACTGAACAGGAAGCAGATTGCTTAGTTAGATGAGGTGAACTGCTGGATAACTGAACTGTGAAGAATCTTTTCTATGGCCTTTGATTCCAGCTTGGAGTTCTAAGAGATGCTGATGTGACACGAGCTTTTGCATGTGTGTGGTGGAAAACTAGAGATTGAAGATTTGTCTGGCAGCATCTGTTTAAAAATGAATAAATAAAGGAGACGTTAGGTCTTTGCCAGACCTCCTTAAAAAGTCATCCTGCTGAACCTCTCTCCTCACCTATAAAATAATCACTTTTACTATAATTAGAAAGGTTTGAGGACCAAATAGGGATCTTTTCAGGTCATTGGACTGCAGTGTTCTCTTCTCTGGTAGAGCACTTGGAAAGGAGATCTTGTGATTCTGTTGTGCAATAAGATAGGGAAAACGTACCAAGAGCGGTATGTAGGACCAGGCAGTTCCCCCTTTGTGCAGCTATGGCCAGCCAGGCGGTGGTATATGGAGCTTACAAGATCCGTCAAACCCTGTGCCTGTGCACAGTGCAAGGGCTAATGAAAGTCTCATGCTTGGATCGGATCTGTTTTGCTGTCACATATAGGTGCACGTGGTATTGGCTGGCTGCCGAGCTGGGCTCAGAAGATGAGGAGAACTGACCCTGTGGCAGGTTTTTCACACTGTGGCAACGTAAAAAACATTTAAATGTTGGTTTGGGGCGGGGGGGGGTGTTGTGCTAGCTAGGTAGGTTCTCTTTGCAGGGGTAGAAGGGCTATCATTTACCGGAAACAAGAATTTAGAGTTGTAGAATCACAGTAGTGACCAAGATTTCTGCTTGGTTTTACCTTCAAATACTGGCATACAACTTAGCCAAATTATTCGGTGCCTCACAGGCCTTCAGTTTTATTTAGCAACCCATGTATCAAGCCTTTCAGTCTTGTAAGTGAAGTGTGTTTTGTTCACAAACACCTAGAACTAATTGGTACCTCATTTTGCACTATGCTTCGAATGTTGTCAGTCTTACCATCTCGGAGATAAGGAAACCGAGGCACTGAGAGGTGCCAGCAACTTGTTCAAATCCTCTAGCTGGACAGAAGCAGTTTCAAGATCAGCAATCCAGGTCCTCATACCATAATATCTACTTTGTATACCTGGTTTAGGCATTGTGATGCCTGAAGTAGACGCTTGACCCAAGGGCATGACATGGGGGTGCCCAGGAACTTTGTGGAGTTAACTGGGAGCTGGTGCCTCCAGGGGCATCACGGTGTCCTCTGTGCTGAACTGGGAACCTGGTAAAGAGCTTTTTAGCTGGTTTGGCCCCAGGAACTGTGGCTGGCTGTCTGGATCCGGACTGCAGCAGAGTATGGGATGGTGTCTGTAGCGTAGCTACCTAGAGGAGCTTCTGCTCAGGTGCAGGGGAGAGTATTGCAGCCTGAAATAGGTATCAGTGAGATTTGAGCCCCTTCTGCATCAGGCAAGATTTGAGAGTAAGTGCTCTGAGTGGTTGAATAGTGTCGTAGTTGAGGTACCTCATGAGGTGATCTGAATCCTGCTGCAAGTTTCCCAAATCTCAGGCTAGTGCTTTTTCCAGTAGGCTGATCTGCCTAGGGGTAGGTTTTTTTGCAGCCAGCAAGTTGAACAGTAATCCGATGTGAAGCCAAAATTTGCAAAACCTACACCTTTTCAGGGGATTAAAACACTTAACCAAGCCTTGCTAAACCAGCTGTGAACTTTCCAAACAATGCACAAAGTCACTTGCTTGTCCCTTCTATCAGAAGGGTACAAGTTGGGGAAAATACTGTGCTAAGGTTACTCAGCATGGCAGTACTGGAGCTGAGAATACCACAGACCCAAGTCTGCCAATCCCTCGGATGTACATTGGGAAAGTAGCAAAGACTGGCGTTCCATCATGGTCGCTTACAGAAGCTTTGAGATAATCTCAGGGGAGTGGGGAATGTTCAACTAAAACTCGAATCATTTTAAGATGCAGTCTCAGGTTTGATGCTTGGATCAGGATTTAAACTTAGTCCAGTTCCAGTCTACTGTGCAGACCATCCATCTCTAAGAATCCCTTTGCATGCTGGAGACCTGGAGTTTTTAAACAGTTTTGGTGTTTGCTTCCATTGTATCAGAGAGACGTGAAGCAGCACTTGCTGCTGACCAGCTCCACACCCTTGAACAGAGACACTTCCCTTTCCTCAGCCTAAATCCAGAAGATAGTGTGATGTGAAGCTACCCGAGTGACTTCAGGGGAGGCTCCGCAAGCCATGGTTTGGCAAAGATGTGGAAGTATTCACCTATTTTTAATCGATAGTCAAATAGAGCGAGGGAGAAGTGAAGGGATCATGAAAAGGAGATGCAGAATAATTGCATTAAGCAGCTGATAATTTCAGTCTGAAGAGCTCTGAATTCCCCTCTGAAATCTTCTCTTGGGAGTCTTAGTTCTTAAGTTAAATGACTAATTAGAGTGTGTTCACACCACAAATCAGCCCAGCAAGGTGAACTCATAAGAGCTAATGCTGCTCGCTTGTTCCCAGTGGAAGCTGAATATCTCAAGAGCTTGCAGAGGCATTTGCCCCTGGAGAAATCTGTGCCTGTTACCAGGACGTTGGAGAATTTATTGGGTGAAGGGGGAAGCAAAGAAAAATCCTCCCCCGTGAGACAGGGCCTGTATCAGTCCCCCTCTCAAGCCAATTTCTTTGCCTTGTTTTTTTCTCTGCTCCAACATCTTGTTTAGTGGGAGGAAAAATTTGAAACTAAGTGCCCCAAGCTGCGAGGAGATGTACGGCACCCAGCGGGACCCTGACCTTCCTTGTAGGTAACAAATTGGCTGGCATGTAGGCTGAAGATGCCGGATGAGGAGGGAGGGAGGGGGATGGCTTGAAGGGGGGTTAAAGTTACAAAGCCAACATCTGTTACTGAGGGTATGGGCTGCAGTGCTCTGCCATTCCCCTCGGCAAACAGGGCTGGCTTCAGGCAGGCACAGGGCAATGGCCTCGGGTCACCAGAGGACAAAGGTAGGAATGGGCACAGTGGGCGTTTCTGAGGCTGTAGGAGTATGTGTAAATACATAGAATAGATCCTGAGGTGGTGGTTGTGGAGGGGTATAAGGTAGAGAACAAGTCCTTAAGGAGGAGTGAAATGTTCATCTGTGGGGTTTTTGCCAATGCACAAAATCTGGGTTTGGTTTTCTTCTCAGGGCCCCCACAGGAATTAGTAATCTCTGAGTAATGGAGAGAAGCGTGGCCATTATTCATCTCTCTCCCAGTTACTAAAAGTCCTTCCTCTGATAATTTCCTGTGCTCATATCCTCTTTGATCTGTCTCTGACTTCAGTCTTCTCTGCTGTTCAGCACCATGAACCACTGCAAAAAAAATTACGACTGGCAGTCTCAAGTCCTCGGGAGAGATGTTGTTGGGCCCCAGCTTCCATGAAGGAACAAGAAAGCCTGGGCAATGGCATCTTTCCTGCATTCAGCTGTGAGACTTTGCCCCAAATGCCTTCTGTCATCTCGGCAGACCCCATCCTTTTTGCTTTAATTGATTCTGTCTGGCTTTAATTTGATGTGAGAATAGACCTCCCACCGTGAGCACTCAAGAGTCTGTTTTGTGCAAGGGGAGTTGGAAGCTGGGTGTAGCTGTGATCAGAGGCAGGGTTGTTTTATTGTAATAGGGAGACAAGGATGTTTTTGGGAGCACCACTGAATTCTGTAAACCCGTTAACAATTGAAACGAGGCTTTTCACTTCCATGTTGGGTTTGTGGGAAGTGCTTGTACAACAGCTTGAAAGCAAAGAACTGTAGTAATAATTTTTCATTCTAGCCATGCGTAGGTTTTCCTGAAGAAGTCTAGAGTCCTGTTGTGTTGGCTCCGTGCAAGTGTGCAGTGGGAGACAATCCCGGGGAACTGGCCTTCTGAATGGGCGAGTAGGGGATTCAGAGGCAAGGAGGAGGGGAATAGATTTGGCTGTGGTCACCTAACTGTGTGATGGCAGAGATGAGAATAAATAGTGAAATTGAAAAGGAAAACTCCATTGTGAGTCTGGTCAGGCAATTTCTAAACAGTTGTTGAGTTTGTTTTATCAAATCAAAATATTTTGGTTCAGCGTTGTGTTGACTTGAGTCAGTGTTTGTCTGGGCTGACACAGTGTTTTAGAAACATTCAGGTTTGAGGGTGCTGTCACTGGAGGAGTCAGGATCACTGCTGTCTCTCTTAAGACATAGGAGAGGGGCACGTAGCTTATTGTGGCGAGGGGAGGTTGGATGAGAGCAATCAAATTTCCAATGGCTTGGTTTTGGAGTCTGCAGATATTTTAAGGCCTCTTCAAAGCTGCTCTGTGGCCCTGTTCAGTCTGATTAAGTGTGCTGCTGCTTGGACCACAAATAAGGGTTTTAAGTCACATGGGAAGATTTTTTGGAGGGGAAAATAGATGAATAAGTATTTGGAGTTAATTATCTGCAAATTCCTGAAATGGCTTGAGTAATAAAATATAGATCTGTACACACTTATTCATATCATGCCATTAGTGGTCTGTGCTTCTGTCAGGCAATAGTGTGCCGTGAAAGGCTGCAATGCGTAGAAGAGAGAAGATACTTCAAAATACAAAATTACTGCCTAACATCACTGAAGGTCCAGGTCCGAAGATACAATCTGGTTGAGGTGGTCTTCCAAAAGTGTGTTGCCCAAAAACACTGGGGGTGTCGTGAGGTGCTAAGCACAAAACAAGTGAAGACATTGAGGTTAGGCTAGAATAGGACCCGTGTAGCTCCCGGCGTCACTCACATCTCTCCCAGACACAATTCCTAGTGGTAGGTGAGACCTTATTGTTCCTCTACAAACAGATTTGTTCCTATCTGGTAGTTTTGTTTAGAATATGATAGAAATAGTAAAGAAGAATATTATGTAGTTGCTTTTACTTAAAATGTTCCCTCTTTTCCTTCCCTGTATCCGAAATCTTCCTACTTTTTTAACTTATTTCTTAGCCATTCCACTTGATCCTTCAATATTTCCATATTTCAAGGAGATTTATCCAAATGGCATGCTTCCATGGCTGATATGCAGCAATAATGCAGGGTTAATACCTAATTAGTTCCTAGGGACATTGAGCTTTTCATGGATATTCAGTAACAAAAGCAACAACAAACAAGCTGAATTCCTAGGTCTTAATTCATCGGGGAGGAGGAAATAGGAACCTAAAAATGCAGGAATTATTCAGTGCAGTATGAAAGCTTAGTTCTTTCTCTCATGAAGCTCAGAGGATGCTATAGCAGCTGACAGGGAAAATATAGCCTCCTCCTCCCTCCCTTCAGGGGGACTGTGTATGTGTCTGTGTTTGCAGCCCTGACATCTCCAAACAGGAAAATTCCCAGTTCTGCAACACGCTTTAAACAGCGCCTTGCCGATTCCCCTCCCTGCCGCAATCCCCAGTCAACCCGACCCCGTTTTTTTGACATTCAGCCATACCTGATCAGTCGTATCCTGAGCAGCTGGATGTGATCAGAGCTGGCCTTCCACCTCGCAGGATGGCGAGCATATGGGCCCGCGGGCTCCAGCCATTATGTTCCTGAGCACTGAGCTTGTCTGCCTGTGGCTGCAGAGGGTTTTTTCCCCCCTGTCAAGCAATCGCAAATAAACCTTTCTGATAAGTAAGAGGAAAACAAACAGGGCCTTTGGCTCTGTAGGCAGTGAGAAGGAGGGAGGAAAAAAACCAAACCCAGTAACAAAATTCTTGCTGTGTTTAGGCAGCGTACAGAGTGCTTCGGAGTGCCTTCAGGAAGGAGGAAGTGTCTGTCCTCAGACAGAGCTTTTCTCGGAGCAGAAATGGCTCATTTCAGGATGATTAGCCCTCGGTGCTTTACAGCCAGGCCCTGGTGTGGGAGCTCCAGGGGGTGGAGGAGGTTTGACTTGAAGGAGAACAGCCCTGGAGATCATCTAGACCAGAGAAATGGAGACTTTGAGCTGACCGATACGGGCAGTCTGGTATTAGCCTTGAAAGTCGTAGGGGGTTGAAGGCTGAAAACGGCTGTTGTGGAGGGAACCAGCGCTCGGCCCCTGGCAGACAGGGAAGAGCAGGGAGGGTGGCACAGTGCAAGCGTTCAGGGCAGTCACAGGAAGAGGCTGCAGACAATCCCAAACAGCCTCTTTGTGCCCTTTGCCATTTCCAAAAAGGGTCTGGGCTTCTGGAAGGAGTCATGGGAGGCCTCTGGGACTTGGCACTGTGTGTGAGGGAAGCCAAGCAGAGTGTAACAGGCCAAAGCAAAATCCTATGTCTTGGGGGTTCACTGTACCATTTGGAGAGCTGAGGAGGGGTTCCTGAGTGCCCTCTCTGCCTTAGTGTGACGTGAGCCCTGATCACTGTGGAAAGCTTGGGGTGATGAAAGAGATTTTTGCGAAGACAGTGTTAGAGAAGCGTATAGAATGTGTTACGGTAAGTCTTACCTTCCTCCCCGAGGAAATAGTGCTTCAGCCTTCTCGGTCAACCCTGGCTTCCCAAAACCATGTAGCCTGGCCACAGCAGTCAGAAGCGCACGCCTGGGCATCCAGATGGGAGCCGGCATGGTCTTAGAATTATGGTATAAACCTAAGGATGGGGAACTTATTTTGCCCCCTAAACCCTGTCAGTACAACACATGGGCTGTTGCTGTCCCATGTGCATATGGTACTTGAATACACTAGGGCCACAAGAAACCTTCAGACACACAAACTGGGAGGGTGGAAGTGCTGGCTCTGAGTTGTTAAAGAAATGTATGCTTAAAGCTGCTGGGTTTTGATGCCCCCATAGGCTGGGAGATACCTACCAACACCACAGAGACGTGCTGCCGTGGCGAGCGATGGACTGAAAAGCTGCCTGCTAACACGACACATTTTAGTACAGGAGTCCGTATTCTGGGTAGATGCACAGTTTCTCAGCGTTCTTTGGAGGGTCTAGCCTCTCAAGTGCACTCCCAGCTGGGAACAACCTTGTTCCTTAAGTCAATAAATGATGGACTTTTTCAACTTGGAGGTCAGACTCGTAAGGAGCCTTTGAAACCTTTGCCTCGGCAGATACGGCCAAGGTTATCGTAATGGCATGTCTACAGTGAACTAGGACGCTATCTTGAAATGCTGCCAGATTCTGCAGTGTGCTCGTGCTGAAATGCTGAAACCACATCAAGGGCCTGGTGGTCCTGTCACCTCAGCCTCCTCCCGGCTGAAGGGAGCCAGAGCACTAACATCACCGTAAAGTTACGACAGATGGTACCAGGTAAAAGTTGTATCGCTGCCAACACTCCTTCTCTGAGGTCTTCAGTGGGAATCCCTCCTATAGAGTGATGTAGTTCCTTGGCCCTAAATACTTGAACTGTGGAGAGGAGTAGGAAATTCATGTGGGAACTTCATTCAGAGAGGGTAAATGAGAGCATAAGCCATGGGCTCAGCACCAAGTGGGCCAAACATTGCCGTCAGTTACCTCCCAAGCAACTCCATTGAAGCTAAGAGCAGTAATTGTAGATTTATGCCAGCATTTCCGAGAGTTGCTCTTGGGGCAGAGCCAGTTCTGGTAGAGGATTAATCTTGCTGGAAAACCTCCTCTTGTTCATTGCTTGGTCTCTGACACTCGCACATGCACACAAACAAATCTCGGTGACCCTCCGACAACCCAGTTAGCTAGCAAGGAATTAAAGGATGTGAAACCCTAGCTTCCCCTTCAGCACAGCCCTGCATCTGCCACAGCCCATTCGGAAGGCAGGACTAGCCACCTGCTAGTTGTTTTGCTCGAAGAGAAAACGTCTATTGGACACATAGGAAACAACTAATCCAGTCCCCTGGGAGGGACTAGCCATTTGTCATTCCCACAGTCTCCAGCACAGGTACTCAGCACCTTCCAGGACTGGAGCACTGTGGCTTTTCTCTTGTTTTTCCACCTGGCAGTAGTTCTGCATTCTGCTTTTATCTAATGGTAGTGTTTCTCAGACGTTGACATTTGTTCATCTGCGTTGGGACAGTGAAAAATACATTGTGCCCTATTCCCACACATATGTCCCTTCTTGGCTTAAAAATCATTAGAGAAAGCCATGTACTGCGTGCGCTGGATGTCGCCTTTATGTCTGCACACGTGCTTTGTGATGGCATATTTGTGCTGTTTAACACCTTTCAGAAACACAGAACTCCTCTAGTTACTGCTTCTGTATCTGTGCCTTAAGGACTGGTCAGTGGCATCCTCTCACGGCTATTTCCGTAGCGTCACTGCGTTCAATGTGCCACTGAAGTGCGGTGTTTTGGTTTGGATTTTTTTGACCCAAATTCAGCAGTGTGCTGGAAGTGCAACAGATGCTTCTCTGGCGTCTGTCTCGACAGCAGAAGGGATAGCTGGATGGCCTCGAGCAGCAGGCGAGGGCTGCCTCCGTTCCTCGGGAGCAGCAGGCTCGGCTCCGCAGTCTGCTCAGCCTTTTCCCCTTCTGAGGGCAATAAATTGAATAACATGCAGTTTACTGCCTGCCCGCAAGTTTCAAGGGAAAGGGCGGAGGAGGGGGAGAAAACCCTGAGGCCAGTCACTCTGGGTGCAAATCAGTATGCCTTTGCTAGCTTACACCAGCTGTAGAACTGGCCCCAAGGTTTTGTGTTCACATTATCCCGGGGCTCATATTGCAAGAATGCAGGGTTGGCCAGATGTGCTTAGCTACAGTATCCCCTCCCCTCCTTAACTGACGGGGTACCAGCTGCCACTCCCTGCCCTCGGAGCAGCCAGGCTCGCCGGTGCTGTCTGCGTGCCGCTTGGAAGGTGCTTTGGGCTCCTTGGGAATGGCCACCAGCGCATAAACGCTATCCCTGTTCTAGTTCCCAACCGTAAGAGGGTAAGAGCAGCTGAGGAAGTTTTCCCCCTTGGAAGTGATGTTCATCTCCTCCCCCCAACCCAGCATATGGAATTCTGGATCACATTTCTCTCTCTTGCCAATAAATATTGCAGATTTATTGCTCTATACCTGGTGGGTAGTAAATTGCATTCCACCTCTGTTATAAGGCTCTTTGCTATGACACAGTCTTGCAGCTCCATTAAACCTTAATTACAGCAACACTTCATTGGGTTGCTGTGATGGTCTGAGTGCCATTGCAGTAGGGAGGATGTATGGCCAAAACAGGCTGATGCAGAAAGGCTTTGTTTTGTTTTGTTTCCTCCCTTTTTAAGGATTATGGAGAGTTGAGCCCAGCAAGGGGAATAGATGGAGACCCAGCCTCTTGCGCTCTGCTCTTTTTCCACAACAGCTGGCTTCACCTGCCGCAGCCCCGGCAGCTCTTCTGCTCCCTGATGAAGTGCTCAGCAAACAGTGTTCGAAGTTGCCTCTCTCAGATGGCTGATTTGCGTTTGTGCTTAGGAGATTCATCCTAGATTCAACGTTGTCTCTGGGTTTGATAGTATGAAGAGCGTGGGGTTTTAGTCAAATAGACTACTAGGAGCAAAACAGGACTTGGATTTCTATAGAGTGTAGCAAGACTAATTTTAAGAGCAATTTCACTGGTATGCAGTAAGTCCAAGCTCATCCTTCAGATGAGCAGATCGCTGCTGTGTCAGCTAAAGGCACTATTTCTGGTGCCATCCCTGCCAGCTTGCTACTGTCCTTCCCCGCAGCCTTTGAGAAGGAGAGAGGCTTCACTTCAGTGACTGCTGGCTGCTGGAGAACTTCTTGGAGGTCGATGCAATCTGATGTTTTCACCATGCTTCTCTAGCCTCAGCTTCCTGAGGACTGACTGTGAGGCCACAGCGATGGCTGGGCGAGGGTGGAGGTCTTGCTGCCTGTGGATGTTGGGTGTGCAGATGGATGGTTCTCGTTTCCCCGCTCCAGCCAGGCATGGAGGAAGCGCAGCTTAGAGCTCCAGGAGAGGCTTTCTGGTGCCTGTGCTCCCTCCGGACTGTGGGTGTTCTGCTTGGCCTTATGGCTTTTGTTTTGGAGACCACTCCTGGTCTAGGATGAGTCCCCAGCCCCTCATGCAGGCTTGCGTTCAGTACTAGTACGCATTGCACAGATATCCCTTCTCGGACCCGCGGTCAGGTCTTTCTGTTATGATGAGCTAACCAGAAAGCACTAATGGCTACACCAGCCACTTGGATTCATTGCACCATTTCATAGGTGAGCACCGTGTTGTCAGATCTGCACAAGAGAAGGACCATTTTGTTCCCAGTTTGGAAATGATTTGCCTCCTTGGTCATACTGGTGTGATGCCAAGTGTTACACGTGGTGTAGCTATGACAGTAACTGAAACTGCTGTAGATTATCGTCAGGATTATCTTCTGTTAGCATAATGCCCACGCTTCAGTAATGATTTTGACTATTGTGGTCACGTTGTGTAATGCTCATCATCCTTGTAAGTCCACTGGTATGAGTAAGGATGTTTGTTTGACTGTATTTTACCACATCTATAACTTTATCCAGCCAAACATCCATATAGCATGTGTATTCAGATACCCACAGGTATTTGTAGATAGGCAGCACAGAAATCCTCTGCACGGTTCCGATTGCAAAAAGCAGCTACCAGAAAGCAACTAAAAAATCTTTCTACCAATTCAGTTGTTGAACTCTTTAACGAATAACTAACACATGAGAAATACTTTTCTTTGGAGAGCCTGTTACAGAGCCGTGTTTGTCCTCATTCTCCCCTCTTGCGGCAACCTTGAGATGTCAGATGGAGGAAATGTGGCCACAGCTGTTTATGCACTTAGGGGTTTTTTTCCAAGGCCACATCCTTCTATTCTCCCGTAGATTACTTGAAAAGATGCTGCAGAGACTCCAGAAAGCCAAGGCCTATGTGCCATGTGCAGGTGTTGCCAGGAGATTGACATTTTAAACATTTGAGAACTATCAGAGAACTAATTTGGTGGTGGATTTTTTTTTCTTCTCCTTCCTTCACTCTTGAACTGTGTGTTAGAAGACTCTTGCCGTTCCGAACAGAGCCGCATTATTCAAGCAATAGTCAAACATGATGGCACGTATTAAGAGGAAGGTTGGTACCTTGTCATTTGCTGCTAGTAAAAGCAAACAGTGTCCAGCTTCTCTGGGTCTTGGACTGGGATAAATTGTCACTCACCAAAGCCCTGCCCAGCCCTTGACTTATCTTCCTTTATGGGGTAGTTTAGTCATACCAACCCTGAGTGGTTTAGAAAATGCCACCGTAATGGTTTCTTTTAAGAAAGTGCCATCACCTTAATGAAAACTGATTATTTTTCTATGTCCAAGTAGATCTGTTTTCAGGAATTCTCATTTTAAATAACATAAGACAGAAATAACATCAGATAACATCAGACATCTGACTTTAGTAGTTGCAAACCAAAAGAGTTTATTCTTTCTCCTTGGAGGGGGGAGGAAACTAATTTTTAAAATGCTGTTTATATTTAGACAAATTAAAGATGTGTAAAATTAAATTGGAATGTTTTGAAGGGACTGAAAATATTTATTTTGATTAACTCAAATGAATTTAAAAATAAATCATGGGGGAAAATGAAATGTTGGTGGGGTTTTTTTGGTTCTCATTTGAAATGAAAAATAATTTGCAATCTTGACACTTTTCATGGAATGAAAAGTCCATTTGCTGATTAAGGCCCAGATTCATCCTTGCTCATTTCAGGCACTATTGAACTGTTTAGTGCCAAAGGGCACTTTAATCCACCTGAGATTTAAATTGCCCTCTGGAGGTACCTATTTCTTTCACCGTTAAGACAGGGGCAATGTGACTTCTAATATGTGCGTCTGAGAGGACTCCCTAAAGTTGGGTGGCATGCAACAGGGTGCAGTGCTTTCCCTTTCCTCATCTGGTGCCCCCGCTTGCTGCTCTTGTGTTCGTACGCCCTTCCGTCTCTCCTCCAAAAGCTGGGGGAGTTGGGTTTGGGTTGGGTTTTTTTCCGTAGGGGGTTATCGACTTGTTTCCTGTTGGTGGGAAAAATTTTGGAGGACCGGCAGGGTCATATCCTATGAGAAGCAAAGAAACAAGATTTGTAGTTAAGATTGAGGGCATCTTTGGTCAGGTCGTTCGTTCTCTTTTAATCGCCACGTACCACAGCTTCCAGCTTGCACATCTGGTTGGCAGAAGGCAGGTCCTCTTCAACAGCTCCTCCACAATGTGCCGAACACTCTACTCCATCTTTAGTACTCCTCGACCCAGAACAAAAGTGAAAATGCTTGGCATGCCAGAAAAGGTTAACAAATAAAGTGATGCGCAACCTTCTCCTCCCCATGACATCACTTCGATGGGAGAGAACAATCTTTGTGTCACACCTGACAGACTGGTGACAGCAAAGGGACGCATCTGCTACAAGTCACTTCCCATGCTGTTGTCCCACAGCGCTGGCTTGCCTGGCTGAGTTTTCCGCGCTCCTCCAGGTTGAGGAGGCAGTGGCCAAGCTCAGATCTGGCCCACTTTATGCTACAGTCCCACCTGATGGCATCTTGACATATTAGTGAGGGCTTTGGTCATCTGTCCAGTCAGCCAGATGGATTTGCTTTAGGTAGCTGGACATTTGGGAAGTATTATTTCTTTTAAATACGTAGTGTGTACTGTTCTTATTTTGGGCTCATAAAACATAACGAGATATAGGTCAACATTTAAGTCCTGTGGAAAATTACATCCTGGAAGACTTTGTGGAGCCGAAGGCTTAGCTGGTATTGACTCTAATTATACTCCATCAAACTGTACAGCGGCGACTGTGGCCTTTGACTAAGACTTACTCTGCTTGCTAGCAAGCTCACCGTTACTGTCGCATCTGAGCGGTGGGATGCGCGTAGGGACGCAAGCGCACGCAAGCGAGCACCGTTCCTCCTCTGCCGCGTTTTGGTGGGAACCGAGCATCTCCCCGCATCAACCTTCTTTCTCATCTGCAACGGAGCTTTTTATTCACCTTTCAAGTTTCCGGTAACTATTGCAAACTCCTTGCAGCAGCTACTTGGCAGAGCACGTAGGATACGTCGGAGCGCTTTGGTTTGGATATTGCAAGTGAGCATATGCTTTTGGAGGCGAGCAGGCAGCATAGGAGGGTGGGGGAAGCAAATTAAAATACAGTTGTTGGCTGATATAAAAAAAAAAAATCCAACCCTTAAATAAACCACAAATTACCAAAAAAAAAACTCCTGTGAGAAAGAAAGAAAGTAACAAGTCTGTGGAGGATGGATGTTTGGAACTGTTCAGCCTAATGCATGCCAGATTCCTCCTCTCTCCTCTCCCCCCGCCCCCTCCCGCTGCCTTCCCCTTACCAAAGGCTGTCTGCTAAACTTCTGAAACACCCTTTGCCTTTTTGACCCTTCAACTCATCTTGAACTTAGGAAAAATTGGGGGGGCGGGAAGGAATAGTTGGCCTATATA